>NC_046372.1:21344564-21511564 GCF_011125445.2 Fundulus heteroclitus
TGGGGGATGGGCGACAGGCCATGTATCCATTTCCCCCTCTGTTTCTCTGGAGGATAAAATCAACTAATAGGGGCTTCTCCGTGGAAGTGTATGCAGGCCTACAGTGTTCTTTTCCTGGATACAATAATCCATGTTCCCCCTGGTTCTCTGGAGGTCCAAGCGGCTGCTCCATGGAACTTATTGCGGGCCTAAAATGCTTTGTCCCTGGGTAAAATAATCTCTATGTTCCCCCTGGTTCTCTGGAGGTCAAAGGGGCCCTCTGGAGGTCCAAGTGGCTGCTCCATGGAACTAATTGCGGGCCTAAAATGCTTCGTCCCTGGGTAGGTAGATTTAAAAAAAAAAAAAAAAACTTGGGAGCCCAAGAGGGAATCGAACCCCGCTCTCCCAGGTGGGGGGCGGGCTTCCTAGCCACACCCCTTAGCTTCCTATTGGTCCATTGATAATTATTCCTATGTCATCTGTGACGTCATTGACCATTGTAAAATTGAGAAAAAGAAACTAGGTAAGGCTGGTTTCAAACCCTGCTCCTTTGGGTGGGAGCCCATGTTCTTAACCACTCTGCTACACCCCTTAGGCCCTATATATAGGGTTCCGATGCTCCTTACATATGTTAAGTGCTGCCACCTGTGATAAAGTGACCCCCTAACCTCAATGCCGCCAAGTGTCCCATTCAGTGTACTGCGGATTGTACATTATGTTAAATGCTGCCCATTGGCCCATGTATAATCCTGCCTTTTGGCCCATATTAAAATGCTGCCCATTGGCCCATGTATAATCCTGCCTTTTGGCCCATATTAAAATGCTGCCAACTGGCCCATGTATAATCCTGCCTTTTGGCCCATATTAAAATGCTGCCAACTGGCCCATGTATAATCCTGCCTTTTGGCCCATATTAAAATGCTGCCAACTGGCCCATGTATAATCCTGCCTTTTGACCTATATTAAAATGTTCCCCACTGGCCTATGTAAAATCCTGCCTTTTGGCCCATATGGTAATATGTACAATAAGGTCCCATATATAGTCCCGCCAAGTGTACACAATGCCACCTGGTGGCGGTTTAACAGTACTACAACCCCTAACTAAAGTTTTGAGCCATTGGGGACCATTTATTTGTGATTTTGGTGAATTTTCACTTTTTTGGGGGGCTGTAGCGGGGGTCCTGGTTGGCTTTAAAAATATGGGACTTTTGGCAGATGGGAGACGAGGGATGGGGCTTTCATAGCACTACACCCAAATGTCCCTGTGCCATTTGGTTAGCCCACAATTGATTTTTGAAAATGGCCCTCGAGTGCTGCCCTTTGTACAAAAAACCATCTGTCACCCTAATTAGGGTTAGGATGCCTCCTGGACGCATCCCTGGTGAGGTGTTCTGGGCACGTCCCACCGGGAGGAGGCCCAGGGGAAGACCCAGGACACGCTGGAGAGACTCTGCTGGCCTGGGAACGCTTTGGGATTCCCCCGGAGGAAGTGGCCCAAGTGGCTGGGGAGAGGAAGGTCTGGGCCTCCCTCTTGAAGCTGCTACACCCGCGACCTGACCCTGGATAAGCGGAAGACGATGGATGGATGGAAAAAGGAAAGTTTAAGGATTAGTCTTAAAAGTAGACAGGGTGTCTGCGTCACGGACCAAAACTGGGAGTTGGTTCCACTGGAGAGGAGCATGATAGCTAAAGGATCTGCCTACCATTCTGGTTTTACAGACTTTAGGAACCACCAGCAGACCTGCTTTCTGAGAGTGAAGTGGTCTGTTAGAAATTACTAAAGTTTGTACACAACATACACATGTGGAATATTGCTAACGTGTTACTTTAGCAATATTCCAATTGCTAAAGTGTTACTTTTACATTTTTACTTTTGGGTGTGTATCCACCAATTTAAATGTCAAACTTTCATAACAGCTGTCTTAATGCAAGAAACGAAACCCTTAAACACATGAAATAATTAACTTTAAATAACTAAAAAGGTTTTGTTAACTTTTTACATGAAGCTGGATTAACAGCTAGTAAGATACCTTTAATTAAATTTGTATACTAGTGTTTAAACCAGGGGTGTCAAACGTACGGCCTGCGGGCCGGATCTGGCCCGCCAAACGATTTAGTCCGGCCCGGTGGCCAAATGCATTTTCATTATTCAACGGCTGTGTGTCCTCGGTGCATCGACCGATCTGCACCAGGTTTTTTGTGAGTCGTGGGGGAGCGCTGCCCAACGCGTACGTGTGTATTGCATGTTAGACGGGTGAGGAAAATGCATGACAGCTTCTGCGGTGGCTGGCGGCGGGAGGTGCGCGTACCCTAGCGGTGGCCCATAGGCCAGAGCGGCGCTTGGCTGCGAGGGCCGATCATCACCGCTTGCGGTTTTAATTAGGCCCGAGCAGCTAAGCGCTGCGAAGGCCTATTGTAACTGCAGATTTTATTATTATTATTATTATTATTAGGCCCGAGCAGCTAAGCGCTGCGAAGGCCTATTGTAACTGCAGATTTTATTATTATTATTATTATTATTATTAGGCCCGAGCAGCTAAGCGCTACGAAGGCCTATTGTAACTGCAGATTTTATTATTATTATTATTATTATTATTATTATTTATTCTTGGGACTTTTGAAACGGCTTTTTGGAGGCCTAAACATGCATGAAAACTCACCAAACTTTGCCCAAAATTGTCCCCCGTGAGAAATCGCATGATTTTAGTGTAATTGAAAGCGGGCGTGGCAAACCCGCTCAACAGCGCCAACTAGAGTGAGTTGGGCCAAACCGTAACACGTAGAAAGCTGAAATTTTTTACCTAGGTAGCTTTCTTAAAGTTATGAAAAAAAGTCTATTGTGGGTATGCTCTAAAACCCACAGGAAGCCTGCCATTTTGGGTCAAAGGGTAAAATATTGACGGTTTTTGCCTCAAACTTTAACGAACTAGTCCTAGGCATTTTAAGCTATCACTTTCAAATTTTTTCAGCGTGGAGATGAGACCTTGAGGGTTAAAAGTTATCAAAGGTTTTATGAAATATGCATATTTGCCTGAGCTGTCACATTGCAAAAATCAGGTTTGTGGAAAACCATTAAAAACACATTAAATCAGTAAGCCCCAAGCCATGCTTTGTCTGAGAATTATGAAACTTGGTAAGCAGATGTAACTTCTCAGTCCCTACAAAAAAGTCTCTTGGACCAATTGTGTAAACCCTAAAGAAAGTCAATTAATTTTCATCAAAGATGTCATTTTGTCATAAAAATGGGTATTATTTTTGACCACAAGATGGCAGCATAATACTTTGAACCTCTGATTTACCCATGTCTATTCTTAATCACTCTTACTTTTATTTATCGACTCTTTAGCTTTCTTATCAGCCATTTAATTACCTTTCACTCCTATATGTGCAGGAACCCAAAGAAACACAGCTGATAACCCCATCATCTGAATATGATATAATATTTGTTGAATTACTAATAAGATATCTGGACGGCTTTCTGAATGATTTCTTTTTAAACTGATCAATGATGAACTTGAATCTGAACATATGACAGCTCTTAATGGTCTCACTTCCTCAATCCATTCTACAGCACCTAATAATGCAATCATTTCTGCCGTATAAACAGATATTCCTTCATTTAATTTCTTCCCTATATGCAGTTTAAACTCTGGAATTATTACACCTACTCCAGTTTGTCCTAATTGATTTTTTTGATTCATCCGTATACATTTTTACATAATTATAAAACTGTTCTATATATTCCTCCACTATTAAAGAATTACATATATACATTTTATCTCTATTTTTCTTTTCCAATATTGTTAAATCTACTATTGATTCAGGTAAGATCCATGGTGGTGTTATTGATAATGGTACTGTTGGACTAATATTTCAATGATTTAATCCTAATTCTCTTGCTTTCTGAATAATTGTCCAACCAAATGACTTATTATGAACCTTCTTTTTCACTGCAGGAATGTAAAAGTCAATTAATTTTCATCAAAGATGTCATTTTGTCATAAAAACGGGTATTATTTTTGACCACAAGATGGCAGCATAATACTTTGAACCTCTGATTTACCCATGTCTATTCTTAATCACTCTTACTTTTATTTATCGACTCTTTAGCTTTCTTATCAGCCATTTAATTACATTTCACTCCTATATGTGCAGGAACCCAAAGAAACACAGCTGATAACCCCATCATCTGAATATGATATAATATTTGTTGAATTACTAATAAGATATCTGGACGGCTTTCTGAATGATTTCTTTTTAAACTGATCAATGATGAACTTGAATCTGAACATATGACAGCTCTTAATGGTCTCACCTCCTCAATCCATTCTACAGCACCTAATAATGCAATCATTTAGTAAATTAGCCCAATAGTTTAGAGATAACTGAATTCTTCTCAATGTCGGGAAGTCTGAACATCAACTCTTAATGCATCACGTGACTTTTTGCACAAATTTACCGCAGCGTGGGTGGGATTGTTTCTTAGTCGAGCAGAGGCTGTTTTGTGTGTGCAGAGACCATTTTGTACTGGAGGAAAACTTATAAATGATATTTTGAGTGCAAGGTTGGCGGACAGTTTGCAAAACAATTTCTTTTGTGTGAAACACATCTTTTTGTGTGCAAAACAAGTTTTATTTGTGTGCAACACCTTTTCTGTTTACAACCTTTTGGCAGGAAACTATCTCCATAACTCTTGCTGCAGCATTTTGGATCAGCTGAAGACTTTGAACTGCATTTCAACCAGTAAAGTAATGTTTAAACCAGGGGTGTCAAACGTACGGCCCGCCAAACAATTTGGTCCGGCCCGGTGGCCAAATGCAATATCATTATTCAACGGCTGTATCTCCTTGCTGCATCAACCGATCTGCACCTGATTTCACTGCCGAACGGGTTCGTGTGAATTGCCCGGTGGACGTGCGCGTAAAATGCGTGACATTTTCTGCGGTGGCTGGCGGCAGGCGGTGCGCGTACCCCAGCGGTGCTTGGCTGCGAGGGCCGCTCATCGCCGCTTGCGGCTTTAATTAGGCCCGAGCAGCTAAGCGCTGCGAAGGCCTATTGTAACTGCAGATTTTATTATTATTATTATTATTAGGCCCGAGCAGCTAAGCGCTGCGAAGGCCTATTGTAACTGCAGATTTTATTATTATTATTATTATTATTATTATTATTATTATTATTTATTCTTGGGACTTTTGAAACGGCTTTTTGGAGGCCTAAACATGCATGAAAACTCACCAAACTTTGCCCAAAATTGTCCCCCGTGAGAAATCGCATGATTTTAGTGTAATTGAAAGCGGGCGTGGCAAACCCGCTCAACAGCGCCAACTAGAGTGAGTTGGGCCAAACCGTAACACGTAGAAAGCTGAAATTTTTTACCTAGGTAGCTTTCTTAAAGTTATGAAAAAAAGTCTATTGTGGGTATGCTCTAAAACCCACAGGAAGCCTGCCATTTTGGGTCAAAGGGTAAAATATTGACGGTTTTTGCCTCAAACTTTAACGAACTAGTCCTAGGCATTTTAAGCTATCACTTTCAAATTTTTTCAGCGTGGAGATGAGACCTTGAGGGTTAAAAGTTATCAAAGGTTTTATGAAATATGCATATTTGCCTGAGCTGTCACATTGCAAAAATCAGGTTTGTGGAAAACCATTAAAAACGCATTAAATCAGTAAGCCCCAAGCCATGCTTTGTCTGAGAATTATGAAACTTGGTAAGCAGATGTAACTTCTCAGTCCCTACAAAAAAGTCTCTTGGACCAATTGTGTAAACCCTAAAGAAAGTCAATTAATTTTCATCAAAGATGTCATTTTGTCATAAAAACGGGTATTATTTTTGACCACAAGATGGCAGCATAATACTTTGAACCTCTGATTTACCCATGTCTATTCTTAATCACTCTTACTTTTATTTATCGACTCTTTAGCTTTCTTATCAGCCATTTAATTACCTTTCATTCCTATATGTGCAGGAACCCAAAGAAACACAGCTGATAACCCCATCATCTGAATATGATATAATATTTGTTGAATTACTAATAAGATATCTGGACGGCTTTCTGAATGATTTCTTTTTAAACTGATCAATGATGAACTTGAATCTGAACATATGACAGCTCTTAATGGTCTCACCTCCTCAATCCATTCTACAGCACCTAATAATGCAATCATTTAGTAAATTAGCCCAATAGTTTAGAGATAACTGAATTCTTCTCAATGTCGGGAAGTCTGAACATCAACTCTTAATGCATCACGTGACTTTTTGCACAAATTTACCGCAGCGTGGGTGGGATTGTTTCTTAGTCGAGCAGAGGCTGTTTTGTGTGTGCAGAGACCATTTTGTACTGGAGGAAAACTTATAAATGATATTTTGAGTGCAAGGTTGGCGGACAGTTTGCAAAACAATTTCTTTTGTGTGAAACACATCTTTTTGTGTGCAAAACAAGTTTTATTTGTGTGCAACACCTTTTCTGTTTACAACCTTTTGGCAGGAAACTATCTCCATAACTCTTGCTGCAGCATTTTGGATCAGCTGAAGACTTTGAACTGCATTTCAACCAGTAAAGTAATGTTTAAACCAGGGGTGTCAAACGTACGGCCCGCCAAACAATTTGGTCCGGCCCGGTGGCCAAATGCAATATCATTATTCAACGGCTGTATCTCCTTGCTGCATCAACCGATCTGCACCTGATTTCACTGCCGAACGGGTTCGTGTGAATTGCCCGGTGGACGTGCGCGTAAAATGCGTGACATTTTCTGCGGTGGCTGGCGGCAGGCGGTGCGCGTACCCCAGCGGTGCTTGGCTGCGAGGGCCGCTCATCGCCGCTTGCGGCTTTAATTAGGCCCGAGCAGCTAAGCGCTGCGAAGGCCTATTGTAACTGCAGATTTTATTATTATTATTATTATTAGGCCCGAGCAGCTAAGCGCTGCGAAGGCCTATTGTAACTGCAGATTTTATTATTATTATTATTATTATTATTATTATTATTATTATTTATTCTTGGGACTTTTGAAACGGCTTTTTGGAGGCCTAAACATGCATGAAAACTCACCAAACTTTGCCCAAAATTGTCCCCCGTGAGAAATCGCATGATTTTAGTGTAATTGAAAGCGGGCGTGGCAAACCCGCTCAACAGCGCCAACTAGAGTGAGTTGGGCCAAACCGTAACACGTAGAAAGCTGAAATTTTTTACCTAGGTAGCTTTCTTAAAGTTATGAAAAAAAGTCTATTGTGGGTATGCTCTAAAACCCACAGGAAGCCTGCCATTTTGGGTCAAAGGGTAAAATATTGACGGTTTTTGCCTCAAACTTTAACGAACTAGTCCTAGGCATTTTAAGCTATCACTTTCAAATTTTTTCAGCGTGGAGATGAGACCTTGAGGGTTAAAAGTTATCAAAGGTTTTATGAAATATGCATATTTGCCTGAGCTGTCACATTGCAAAAATCAGGTTTGTGGAAAACCATTAAAAACGCATTAAATCAGTAAGCCCCAAGCCATGCTTTGTCTGAGAATTATGAAACTTGGTAAGCAGATGTAACTTCTCAGTCCCTACAAAAAGTCTCTTGGACCAATTGTGTAAACCCTAAAGAAAGTCAATTAATTTTCATCAAAGATGTCATTTTGTCATAAAAACGGGTATTATTTTTGACCACAAGATGGCAGCATAATACTTTGAACCTCTGATTTACCCATGTCTATTCTTAATCACTCTTACTTTTATTTATCGACTCTTTAGCTTTCTTATCAGCCATTTAATTACCTTTCATTCCTATATGTGCAGGAACCCAAAGAAACACAGCTGATAACCCCATCATCTGAATATGATATAATATTTGTTGAATTACTAATAAGATATCTGGACGGCTTTCTGAATGATTTCTTTTTAAACTGATCAATGATGAACTTGAATCTGAACATATGACAGCTCTTAATGGTCTCACCTCCTCAATCCATTCTACAGCACCTAATAATGCAATCATTTAGTAAATTAGCCCAATAGTTTAGAGATAACTGAATTCTTCTCAATGTCGGGAAGTCTGAACAACAACTCTTAATGCATCACGTGACTTTTGGCACAAATTTACCGCAGCGTGGGTGGGATTGTTTCTTAGTCGAGCAGAGGCTGTTTTGTGTGTGCAGAGACCATTTTGTACTGGAGGAAAACTTATAAATGATATTTTGAGTGCAAGGTTGGCGGACAGTTTGCAAAACAATTTCTTTTGTGTGAAACACATCTTTTTGTGTGCAAAACAAGTTTTATTTGTGTGCAACACCTTTTCTGTTTACAACCTTTTGGCAGGAAACTATCTCCATAACTCTTGCTGCAGCATTTTGGATCAGCTGAAGACTTTGAACTGCATTTCAACCAGTAAAGTAATGTTTAAACCAGGGATGTCAAACGTACGGCCCGCCAAACGATTTGGTCCGGCCCGGTGGCCAAATGCAATATCATTATTCAACGGCTGTATCTCCTTGCTGCATCAACCGATCTGCACCTGATTTCACTGCCCACCGGGTTCGTGTGAATTGCCCGGTGGACGTGCGCGTAAAATGCGTGACATTTTCTGCGGTGGCTGGCGGCAGGCGGTGCGCGTACCCCAGCGGTGCTTGGCTGCGAGGGCCGCTCATCGCCGCTTGCGGCTTTAATTATTATTATTATTTATTCTTGGGACTTTTGAAACGGCTTTTTGGAGGCCTAAACATGCATGAAAACTCACCAAACTTTGCCCAAAATTGTCCCCCATGAGAAATCGCATGATTTTAGTGTAATTGAAAGCGGGCGTGGCAAACCCGCTCAACAGCGCCAACTAGAGTGAGTTGGGCCAAACCGTAACACGTAGAAAGCTGAAATTTTTTACCTAGGTAGCTTTCTTAAAGTTATGAAAAAAAGTCTATTGTGGGTATGCTCTAAAACCCACAGGAAGCCTGCCATTTTGGGTCA
The DNA here is from genome assembly GCF_011125445.2 of Fundulus heteroclitus. Lineage (NCBI taxonomy): Eukaryota > Metazoa > Chordata > Actinopteri > Cyprinodontiformes > Fundulidae > Fundulus > Fundulus heteroclitus. The sequence continues at coordinate 21,353,481 of NC_046372.1, forward strand.
AAGGGTAAAATATTGACGGTTTTTGCCTCAAACTTTAACGAACTAGTCCTAGGCATTTTAAGCTATCACTTTCAAATTTTTTCAGCGTGGAGATGAGACCTTGAGGGTTAAAAGTTATCAAAGGTTTTATGAAATATGCATATTTTCCTGAGCTGTCACATTGCAAAAATCAGGTTTGTGGAAAACCATTAAAAACGCATTAAATCAGTAAGCCCCAAGCCATGCTTTGTCTGAGAATTATGAAACTCCTTAAGTGCATGTAACTTCACAGGCCCTACAAAAAAGCCTCTTGAAGCAATGGGCTACCTCCTACAGGAAATCATTCATTTCTCATCAAAGATGTCATTTTTCCATATTTATGGGTGTTACATTTGATTAAACTACTTCTAATCCGTTACACTTATGGCATTCAAAGTTACTCCAAAAAATTCCTCACACATAAAGGATCAAAAGTTATCAAAAACATTTTTGCTACATCCAACCATATTATTTTGAAAAAAAATTTAATGTAAATTGTGTTTTGAAGGAAAAACAGTTATAATTTTCAACACTAGATGGCAACATTTTTCCAAACCATTCCTACACAGTCAAACATATTTGTAAGCAGCTTTAAAATATCTTTAGCTGCCCTTTAAAAGAAAGAAGCTTTTAATCTTTAATCCTATAAAAGGGAACCAGTTGATTGCATAAAAGTCTTGACAAGCAGCATTTCCCTCCTGAAGAAGCGTAGAGTCACAGGGAGAGTCGTCTGCATTGTCCATGGCTTTGCAACAATCCCTCATACTGAGCAAGCATGAAGCAACAGGGAAAAAAAACCTCCCCATTAACAGGAAGGAAAAACCTCCAGCAGAACCGGGCTCAGTATGAACGGTCTTCAGAGCAGAGACACAACAAGACAGACAAAAAAGCACAGAAGCACACATTGATCCAGCAATCTGTTCTATATAACCACAACTGTTCTAACTTTGGGCAATAAATAATGTGCAATAATCTATTTAATACACTGTGCTATAACCTGTGCAATGATCCGGAAGAACTTCTGCTGCTATCACCAAGTGAATATATGTCAGTACATGTGTGCGTAGGCATGTATATATGTATAATATATATATAGATATATATATAGATGTGGTGGGGGTATATAAATACATATAAATAAAATCTATAGATACATATAATATATATATATAGTATTATATATATAATAGATATATATATATAGAATTATATATATAATTATATATATATATATATATTAAGTAATATATATTTATATATAATTCTATTAATATATATATATTCCCCCCCATTCATAATTTATATATATATATTACAGATCGGCTTTCTCTATCACCTGAAGACACATTTCCAGGATTAAAGGACTGATGTCTCAGCAGGATCTGGAAAAACTAATCCATGCGTTTATCTTTAGTAGAATTGATTACTGCAACCGTGTTTTCACAGGTCTGCCTAAAAAGTGGATCAGACAGCTGCAGCTGATCCTGAACGCTGCTGAACGCACCTAAATACATCACAGACTTGTTATCAGTGTATCAACCATCCAGAGCACTAAGGTCTTCTGGCTCCAGCCTTCTCTGCGTACCTACAACCAGAACTAAACAAGGAGAAGCAGCATTTAGTTCCTACACTCCACTTATCTGGAACAAACTTCCAGAAAACTGTAAAAGTGCGGAAAACCTGAGTTCTTTTAAAACAAGTTTAAAAACACATTTGTTTAGGACTGTTTTTGACTGTTCTAGTTAAACTGTTCTACTGAAACAGCATTAGTTCAACTTTTTTAGTCCAGCTGTTTATTGATGTCTACATTTTCTGTTTTCTTTTCCTGTATTTTAATCATGTAAAGCACTTTGCATTGTCTCTGTACTGAATTGTGCTATACAAATAAATTTGCCTTGCCTTGCCTTTGCCTTGCCTTTATATATATATATATATATATATATATATATATATATATATATATATATATATATATATATATATATATATACCATTGTGGTGGTGTATAGAGCCAAAAATATCAGAATTGTGTTGATGTCCCAATATTTATGGACGTGACTTTGTGACAGCTCTTAATGGTAAAATAAACAGATATTCCTTCATTTAATTTCTTCCCTATATGCAGTTTAAACTCTGGAATTATTACACCTACTCCAGTTTGTCGTAATTGCTTTTTTGATGCATCCGTATACATTTTTACATTATTATAAAACTGTTCTATATATTCCTCCACTATTATAGAATTACACATATACATTTTATCTTTATTTTTCTTTTCCAATATTGTTAAATCTACTATTGTTTCAGGTAAAATCCATGGTGGTGTTATTGATAATGGTACTGTTGGACTAATATTTAAATGATTTAATCCTAATTCTGTAGCTTTCTGAATAATTGTCCAACCTTATTATGAACCCTTTCTTTTTCACTGCAGGAATGTAACATTCATACCCAACTAAACATCTCAATATATTAAGTATCCTTTTACATTTTTCAATAACCTTATCTATGTGCACTTTCCAGGATAGTTTTTTTTTACCAAACCATACTCCTAAGAATTTAAATTGCTTTACTCTCTCTAGATCTTTGTTCTGCCCTGAATATGTTTAATATGTTTAAAAGACATTTAAAAACTACTTTGAAATGTTAATATACCGTTCTCTGTTTTAAATGAATTTGCGGTGCTTTTATGTTGAAAATCTTCCGAACCGGAAGTAGGAAGTAAAGACGCAAACAAGAGGAAGAGAGCGTGTGTGCATCTTCTCAGGGCAGCAACAATGCAGTTAATCTCTCCGAAAGCAATGGTTGTAAGTGTTGCTCATTGTTTACAGATTCGATAAGATATGTTAATAACTTTTATGGTTATTTTGTGTATAAAAGCAACGGTAAAATGTCGTGGTCTGTGTAACAGCAGAGTGTGTGTGTTTACTTGCTAATTTGCCGCTTTTCTAGCCGGCTGTGAAAATACCTGTTGAGTTAATATTAAGCAGCTGATACTTTGATACGTTAATACTGATATTTACATGGCTGTTTATTAAGCCATTTTTTTTGTATCTTTCTTTTCTAGTTTTACACTGGATTCAAAGCAGTCAGAAATGCTGACTAAATGTGTAAGAAGATAATAAAGGAGCAAGCCGCTCACTTCCTGGCTCTTGAATAAGGAGTTTGGCTGGCTGTTTATCTGTGTTCACGCAAGAGCAAAACACATAGAGAGAACAGTACAATCTTGATTATATAACTTCAGTTGTACTTCTTGATTTATTTTCTGAGTAAAAAGCAATACTTTTGTTTTATCTACCGAAAATTTAAAACTCCATTTGTAAGACCATTGTTCAATCTTATGAATTGCTTTTTGGACTTTCCCTACAATAAATTTAACATTCCTTCTACGTTTCCAAATAGCTCCGTCATCAGCAACCCAATTCATTTTCTATTTCTTTAAGTGCATCATTTATCATAACTGAAAATAATAAAGGACTGATAATACTGCCTTGTGTGGTTCTTTTTAATTTCTCCCTGAAAGACTCTTACCAACCCTAACCTGTATTATCCATTCTGGCCTCTGGAAATGAAGTTAAAAATCTCGGTGTTGTCTTCGACCAAGACATGTCATTTAAATCCCATATTAAACAGGTTTCCAGAGTTTCCTTTTTTTACCTCAGGAATATCGCCAAAATTAGAAACATTCTGTCCAGGGGTGATGCTGAAAAACTAGTCCATGCATTTGTTACTTCAAGGCTGGACTATTGTAATTCTTTACTATCAGGAAGTCCACAAAATGCAGTTCGAAGTCTTCAGCTGATCCAAAATGCTGCAGCAAGAGTTCTGATGAAAATCAACAAGAGGGATCATATTTCTCCAATTTTAGCTTCCCTTCATTGGCTTCCTGTTAAATCAAGAATAGAATTTAAGTTTATAGTTAGAGTGGCTCATGTTACCCTGAGCTACATCTGTAGTTCAGTCCTTGGACCAATTCTATTTACTATATATATGCTTCCGATTGGCAAAATTATCAGACAGCATGGGATTAATTTCCACTGTTATGCTGATGACACTCAGCTATATTTATCCATAAATCCTGATGAATCCAATCAGTTACTTCGACTGCAGTCATGTCTTGATGACATCAAAAGCTGGATGACTTTAAATTTCCTGCATTTAAATTCTGACAAGACAGAAGTTGTAATCTTTGGGCCAGAGTCTTCAAAAAATAAAGTTCTTAATCAATCCCTTAATCTGGATGGCATTAACTTGGCCTCTGGTAATAAAGTTAAAAATCTTGGTGTTGTTTTCGACCAAGACATGTCATTTAAATCCCATATTAAACAGGTTTCCAGAGTTTCCTTTTTTCACCTCCGGAATATCGCCAAAATTAGAAACATTCTGTCCAGGAGTGATGCTGAAAAACTAGTCCATGCATTTGTTACTTCAAGGCTGGACTATTGTAATTCTTTACTATCAGGAAGTCCACAAAATGCAGTTCGAAGTCTTCAGCTGATTCAAAATGCTGCGGCAAGAGTTCTGATGAAAATCAACAAGAGGGATCATATTTCTCCAATTTTAGCTTCCCTTCATTGGCTTCCTGTTAAATCAAGAATAGAATTTAAAATTCTCCTTCTAACGTATAAAGCCCTTAATAATCAAGCTCCACCATATATCAGAGCTCTGATTACCCCGTATGTTCCTAACAGAGCACTTCGCTCTCAGACTGCAGGTCTGCTGCTGGTTCCTAGAGTCTCTAAAAGTAGAATGGGAGGCAGATCCTTTAGCTATCAGGCTCCTCTCCTGTGGAACCAACTCCCAGTTTTGGTCCGTGAGGCAGACACCCTATCTATTTTTAAGACTAATGTTAAAACTTTCCTTTTTGACAAAGCTTATAGTTAGAGTGGCTCATACCCTGAGCTATCTCTATAGTTGTGCTGTGATAGGTCTAGGCTGCTGGAGGACATCAGGGTCTAATTTTCTCACTCTACTGATTTCTACTGTTCTTCAGTCTACTGTTCTCCAGTTTTGCATTGTATTACATTGAAATGACTGTCGTCATTTCAGCTTTTAACTTTTTGCTCTCTCTCTTTTTCTTCATAGTAGGTACACCTGGTCTGGCGTTCTGTTAACTGTGACATCATCCAGAGAAGACGGCTCACCCGCTACTACCATCTAATGTAGAACAGATTACTAGATCAATGTGTGCTTCTGTGCTTGTTTGTCTGTCTTGTTGTGTCTCTGTTCTGTCTTCTGTAACCCCAGTCGGTCGAGGCAGATGACCGTTCATACTGAGCCCGGTTGTGCCGGAGGTTTTTCCTTCCCGTTAATGGGTGGTTTTTCTTCCCACTGTCGCTTCATGCTTGCTCAGTATGAGGGATTGCAGCAAAGCCATGTACAATGCAGACGACTCTCCCTGTGGCTCTACGGTTCCCCAGGAGTGACTGCTGCTTGTCGGGACTTTGATGCAATCAACTGGTTTCCTTATATAGGACATTTTTGACCAATCTGTATAATCTGACCCAATCTGTATAATATGATTGAACTTGACTTTGTAAAGTGCCTTGAGATGACATGTTTCATGATTTGGCGCTATATAAATAAAATTGAATTGAATTGAATTGAATTGAATTGAATAGTTATGCTGCTATAGGCCTAGGCTGCTGGAGGACATCAGGGCCTATTTCTCTCACTCTACTGATTTCTACTGTTCTCCAGTCTACTGTTCTCAAGTTTTGCATTGCATTACATTGAAATGACTGTTGTCATTTCAGCTTGTAACTTTTTGTTCTCTCTCTTTTTTCTTCATAGTAGGTACACCTAGTCTGACGTTCTGTTAACTGTGACATCATCCAGGGAAGACAGATCACCACTATTACCATCTAATGTACAACAGATCACTGGATCAATGTGTGCTTCTGTGCTTTTTTGTCTGTCTTGTTGTGTCTCTGCTCTGTCTTCTGTAACCCCCAGTCGGTCGAGGCAGATGACCGTTCATACTGAGCCTGGTTCTGCTGGAGGTTTTTCTTTCCTGCTAATGGGTGGTTTTTCTTTCCACTGACGCTTCATGCTTGCTCAGTATGAGGGATTTTTGCAAAGCCATGGACAATGCAGACGACTCCCCCTGTAGCACTGCGCTTCTCCAGGAGTGAATGCTGCTTGTTGGGACTTTGATGCAATCAACTGGTTTCCTTATATAGGAAATTTTTGACCAATCTGTATAATATGATTGATTTTGACTTTGTAAAGTGCCTCGAGATGACATGTTTATGAATTGGCGTTATATAAATAAAATTGAATTGAATTGAATTGTTAAAAAGTTCTCTACCCAATGATAAATTCTTCCACAAATTCACATTTTCCTCAATTTGATCAATAATCCCTCTTTCCACATCATATCATAAGCCTTTTCTATATCTAAGAACACTGCCAAAACACTTTCTTTATTAACTTTTGCTGTTAGTACCTCATGTTGTAAACACACAATTGGATCCATAGTATTCCTTCCTCTTCTGAAACCGCTTTGATAATTTGATAAGTACCCTTTTGATTCAACAAAATAAATTAATCTTTCAATTACCATTTTCTCCATAATTTTACTTAAACATGATGTTAAAGCAATAGGTCTATAATTTTCTGGTTTTGAGCTATCTTTACCCATTTTTGGAATTGGAACCACAATAGCCTCTTTCCAACTTCTAGGTCATTTCCCATTTTCTATTATAAATATCTAATAATATTAATTTTGAGTATTCACTTAGCTTATTTATCATTATATACCATATTTGATCACTCCCTGGGGTTGACATCTTAACTTTCCTCATGGCTCGTCTTAACTCCGCTATAGAAAAATCGATTTTAATAATACTATTTCCTTCTTCTCTGTTTATCATATGTCCTTTTTCCAATAAAGTTATAGCTCTATCCGTTTTCTACTCTTCACTAATATTATTGGAACTATGTATTTGTACAAATGTTTGTGACAACATTGTTGCTTTTTCTTCATTAATAACTGCCGTTGTTCTATCACTAACTAAAACTGGATAACTATAATCCCTTTTAATACCATTCATTCGTTTAATCATTTTCCATACTTTCCCTATATCTGTTTCTCTTCCTAATGAATTACAATAATTTCTCCAATATTCTCTTTTTGTATTTCGTATAACTCTTTTTACTAAAGCTTGCATCTTCTTGTATTCAATTAAATTTTAAAAAATTCTGATTTCCTTATAGAATTTTAAAAGCTTTATTTCGGGATTTAATAGCCTGGTCACATTCTATTGTCCACCATGGAATTATCTTCTTTTTATGTATCCCTCCTTTCTTTGGAACTGACTGTTGAACAGCTTCTATGATTGAACTACAAAAGATTTTGTTTAATGAATCAATACCAAGATTCATGTCAATTTCCTTAATTTTATCTTCACTTATTTCCTTATATTTCTCCCAATCTGCTCTACTAAATTACCAGTTACATAATCTTTCACACCCTCCATATGTTGCCCTATGTTCCCCACCACAATTACAGCATTTATCCTGAACATTTTCACCACATTCTTGTATTTTGTGGTCCCCTCCACATTTTAAACAGCTCTGTTTGCCCCTGCACACTGCAGCAAATGTGACCATACCTCTGACACTTGAAACACCGAAGTGGAGGTGGAACATAAGGCCTAACTGAATAACACAAGAAACCCACTTTCACTCTATCTGGAACTTCTGGAGTAGAAAATTCCAGAAGCACAGATAAGCTGTCAACTCGCTCATTATTAACTGTTTTCTGCAATCTCTTTATATCCTTGACTTTAACATGATTTTATGTTTTAATTTCTCTAGATCTTCATTAACTGGAATTCCATAAATAACTCCTCGGGATCCTTTCTTTTCTCCCAACACTCTTTTACTTTCCACTCTTTTATTTCCAATACTCTCAACACTCATTGCTTTCCTTTTTTGTTCTTCCAATTTACAAACATTTAGCAAGCTTCCATCTCTCAGCGTTTTAGCCATTTCAACTTCCCCTATTTTCTTTTTTGTTTCCTTAGTAACTATTTTTGGGCTCAGAGCAATATTTTCATCTTCCTTTTTGAATTTTAATGTTATCTTCACCTCCTCTTTCATGATCTTTTCAGAGTCTTCAGCTGATCCAAAATGCTGCAGCAAGAGTTCTGATGAAAATCAACAAGAGGGATCATATTTCTACAATTTTAGCTTCCCTTAATTGGCTTCCTGTTAAATCAAGAATAGAATTTAAAATTCTTCTAACGTATATAAAGCCCTTAATAATCAAGCTCCATCATATATCAGAGCTCTGATTACCCCGTATGTTCCAAACAGAGCACTTCGCTCTCAGACTGCAGGTCTGCTGGTGGTTCCTAGAGTCTCTAAAAGTAGAATGGGAGGCAAATCCTTTAGCTATCAGGCTCCTCTCCTGGAACCAACTCCCAGTTTTGGTTCGTGAGGCAGACACCTTGTCTACTTTTAAGACTAATCTTAAAACTTTCCTTTTTGACAAACCTGATAGTTAGAGTGGCTCATGTTACCCTGAGCTACATCTATAGTTGTGCTGCTATAGGCTTAGGCTACTGGAGGACATCAGGGTATATTTTTATCACTCTACTGATTTCTACTGTTCTCCAGTCTACTGTTCTCCAGTTTTTCATTCCATTACATTGAAATGACTGTTAACATTTCAGCTTTTAACTTTTTGCTCTCTCTCTTTTTTCTTCATAGTAGGTACACCTGGTCTGACATAAATAAAATTGAATTGAATTGAATCTTTTTATGCACACCCTTGCTTCCATCATCTGTACTGTCGTCTTCAAGATTTCTTTTGTCTCCTGAATTCCCAGAACCTCTGCCTGCTTCACTACTTTTGAATTTTCCACTTCCCCGGTAACTAGCAACTGGCGTTCAACTATCCGTATCCATATCACTATGTAGTTCTTCCTCATCCTCTACAACCTGAGCCGCCATCCTGATCCAGTCACAAACTTGCTTATGCCTACCGCCAACCTTTTCCTTCTTCCTTCAGATAGATTTCTCTGACGAAGCAACGCACGCACCTGTTTCCAACCAGCCTGTCACTCAGTCTCCTACCCGAGAGCGTCCTGTCTGCTCATCTCCATCAACATGGTTTAACCTCTCCTGTCGGGAAGTCTGACCAACAACAACTCTTAATGCATCACGTGACTTTTGGCATAAATTTACTGCAGCGTGGGTGGGATTGTTTTGTAGTCGAGCAGAGACCATTTTGTACCGGAGGAAAACTTATAAATGATATTTTGAGCGCAAGGTTGGCGGACAGTTTGCAAAACAAATTTTTTTTGTGTGAAACATATATTTTTGTGTGCAAAACAAGTTTTATTTGTGTGCAACACCTTTTTTGTGTACAACCTTTCAGCTGAAGACTTTGAACTGCATTTCAACCAGTAAACTAATGTTTGAACCAGGGGTGTCAAACGTACGGCTCGCCAAACGATTTAGTCCGGCCCGGTGGCCAAATGCATTATCATTATTCAACGGCTGTATCTCCTCGCTGCATCGACCGATCTGCACCTGATTTTTTGTGAGTTGTGGGGGAGCGCTGCCAAACGGGTTCGTGTGAATCGCCCGGTTGACGGGCAGGGAAATTGCGTGACAGCTTCTACGGTGGCTGGCGGCAGGCGGTGCGCGTACCCCAGCGGTGCTTGGCTGCGAGGGCCGCTCATCGCCGCTTGCGGCTTTAATTATTATTATTATTTATTCTTGGGACTTTTGAAACGGCTTTTTGGAGGCCTAAACATGCATGAAAACTCACCAAACTTTGCCCAAAATTGTCCCCCGTGAGAAATCGCATGATTTTAGTGTAATTGAAAGCGGGCGTGGCAAAGCCGCTCAACAGCGCCAACTAGAGTGAGTTGAGCCAAACCGTAACACGTAGAAAGCTGAAATTTTTTACCTAGGTAACTTTTTTAAAGTTATGAAATAAAGTCTATTGTGGGTATGCTCTAAAACCCACAGGAAGCCTGCCATTTTGGGTCAAAGGGTAAAATATTGACGGTTTTTGCCTCGAACTTTAACGAACTAGTCCTAGGCATTTTAAGCTATCACTTTCAATTTTTTTCAGCGTGGAGATGAGACCTTGAAGGTTAAAAGTTATCAAAGGTTTTATGAAATATGCATATTTGCCTGAGCTGTCACATTGCAAAAATCAGGTTTGTGGAAAACCATTAAAAACGCATTAAATCAGTAAGCCCCAAGCCATGCTTTGTCTGAGAATTATGAAACTTGGTAAGCAGATGTAACTTCTCAGTCCCTACAAAAAAGTCTCTTGGACCAATTGTGTAAACCCTAAAGAAAGTCAATTAATTTTCATCAAAGATGTCATTTTGTCATAAAAACGGGTATTATTTTTGACCACAAGATGGCAGCATAATACTTTGAACCTCTGATTTACCCATGTCTATTCTTAATCACTCTTACTTTTATTTATCGACTCTTTAGCTTTCTTATCAGCCATTTAATTACCTTTCACTCCTATATGTGCAGGAACCCAAAGAAACACAGCTGATAACCCCATCATCTGAATATGATATAATATTTGTTGAATTACTAATAAGATATCTGGACGGCTTTCTGAATGATTTCTTTTTAAACTGATCAATGATGAACTTGAATCTGAACATATGACAGCTCTTAATGGTCTCACTTCCTCAATCCATTCTACAGCAACTAATAATGCAATCATTTCTGCCGTATAAACAGATATTCCTTCATTTAATTTCTTCCCTATATGCAGTTTAAACTCTGGAATTATTACACCTACTCCAGTTTGTCGTAATTGCTTTTTTGATGCATCCGTATACATTTTTACATTATTATAAAACTGTTCTATATATTCCTCCACTATTATAGAATTACACATATACATTTTATCTTTATTTTTCTTTTCCAATATTGTTAAATCTACTATTGTTTCAGGTAAAATCCATGGTGGTGTTATTAATAATGGTACTGTTGGACTAATATTTAAATGATTTAATCCTAATTCTGTAGCTTTCTGAATAATTGTCCAACTTCATTATGAACCCTTTCTTTTTCACTGCAGGAATGTAACATTCATACCCAACTAAACATCTCAATATATTAAGTATCCTTTTACATTTTTCAATAACCTTATCTATGTGCACTTTCCAGGATAGTTTTTTTTATCAAACCATACTCCTAAGAATTTAAATTGCTTTACTCTCTCTAGATCTTTGTTCTGCCCTGAATATGTTTAATATGTTTAAAAGACATTTAAAAACTACTTTAAAATGTTAATATACCGTTCTCTGTTTTAAATTAATTTGCGGTGCTTTTATGTTGAAAATCTTCCGAACCGGAAGTAGGAAGTAAAGACGCAAACAAGAGGAAGAGAGCGTGTGTGCATCGTCTCAGGGCAGCAACAATGCAGTTAATCGCTCCGAAAGCAATGGTTGTAAGTGTTGCTCATTGTTTACAGATTCGATAAGATATGTTAATAACTTTTATGGTTATTTTGTGTATGAAAGCAACGGTAAAATGTCGTGGTCTGTGTGACAGCAGAGTGTGTGTGTTTACTTGCTAATTTGCCGCTTTTCTAGCCGGCTGTGAAAATACCTGTTGAGTTAATATTAAGCAGCTGATACTTTGATACGTTAATACTGATATTTACATGGCTGTTTATTAAGCCATTTTTTTTGTATCTTTCTTTTCTAGTTTTACACTGGATTCAAAGCTGTCAGAAATGCTGACTAAATGTGTAAGAAGATAATAAAGGAGCAAGCCGCTCACTTCCTGGCCCTTGAATAAGAGCCAGGAAGAGCCTACAATATATTTAACATTCCTTCTACGTTTCCAAATAGCTCCGTCATCAGCAAACAATAAACAACCCAATTCATTTTCTATTTCTTTAAGTGCATCATTTATCATAACTGAAAATAATAAAGGACTGATAATACTGCCTTGTGTGGTTCTTTTTAATTTCTCCCTGAAAGACTCTTACCAACTCTTACCTGTATTATCCATTCTGGCCTCTGGAAATAAAGTTAAAAATCTTGGTGTTGTCTTCGACCAAGACATGTCATTTAAATCCCATATTAAACAGGTTTCCAGAGTTTCCTTTTTTTCACCTCAGGAATATCGCCAAAATTAGAAACATTCTGTCCAGGGGTGATGCTGAAAAACTAGTCCATGCATTTGTTACTTCAAGGCTGGACTATTGTAATTCTTTACTATCAGGAAGTCCACAAAATGCAGTTTGAAGTCTTCAGCTGATCCAAAATGCTGCAGCAAGAGTTCTGATGAAAATCAACAAGAGGAATCATATTTCTCCAATTTTAGCTTCCCTTCATTGGCTTCCTGTTATATCAAGAATAGAATTTAAGCTTATAGTTAGAGTGGCTCATGTTACCCTGAGCTACATCTGTAGTTATGCTGCTATAGGCTTAGGCTGCTGGAGGACATCGGGGCCTATTTCTCTCACTCTACTGATTTCTACTGTTCTCCAGTCTACTGTTCTCCAGTTTTGCATTGCATTACATTGAAATGACTGTTGTCATTTCAGCTTGTAACTTTTTGTTCTCTCTCTTTTTTCTTCATAGTAGGTACACCTAGTCTGACGTTCTGTTAACTGTGACATCATCCAGGGAAGACAGATCACCACTATTACCATCTAATGTACAACAGATCACTGGATCAATGTGTGCTTCTGTGCTTTTTTGTCTGTCTTGTTGTGTCTCTGCTCTGTCTTCTGTAACCCCCAGTCGGTCGAGGCAGATGACCGTTCATACTGAGCCTGGTTCTGCTGGAGGTTTTTCCTTCCTGCTAATGGGTGGTTTTTCTTTCCACTGACGCTTCATGCTTGCTCAGTATGAGGGATTGTTGCAAAGCCATGGACAATGCAGACGACTCCCCCTGTAGCACTGCGCTTCTCCAGGAGTGAATGCTGCTTGTTGGGACTTTGATGCAATCAACTGGTTTCCTTATATAGGAAATTTTTGACCAATCTGTATAATATGATTGATTTTGACTTTGTAAAGTGCCTCGAGATGACATGTTTATGAATTGGCGTTATATAAATAAAATTGAATTGAATTGAATTGTTAAAAAGTTCTCTACCCAATGATAAATTCTTCCACAAATTCACATTTTCCTCAATTTGATCAATAATCCCTCTTTCCACATCATATCATAAGCCTTTTCTATATCTAAGAACACTGCCAAAACACTTTCTTTATTAACTTTTGCTGTTAGTACCTCATGTTGTAAACACACAATTGGATCCATATTATTTCTTCCTCTTCTGAAACCGATTTGATAATTTGATAAGTACCCTTTTGATTCAACAAAATAAATTAATCTTTCAATTACCATTTTCTCCATACTTTTACTTAAACATGATGTTAAAGCAATAGGTCTATAATTTTCTGGTTTTGAGCTATCTTTACCCGTTTTTGGAATTGGAACCACAATAGCCTCTTTCCAACTTCTAGGTCATTTCCCATTTTCTATTATAAATATCTAATAATATTAATTTTGAGTATTCACTTAGCTTATTTATCATTATATACCATATTTGATCACTCCCTGGGGTTGACATCATAACTTTCCTCATGGCTCGTCTTAACTCCGCTATAGAAAAATCGATTTTAATAATACTATTTCCTTCTTCTCTGTTTATCATATGTCCTTTTTCCAATAAAGTTATAGCTCTATCCGTTTTCTACTCTTCACTAATATTATTGGAACTATGTATTTGTACAAATGTTTGTGACAACATTGTTGCTTTTTCTTCATTAATAACTGCCGTTGTTCTATCACTAACTAAAACTGGATAACTATAATCCCTTTTAATACCATTCATTCGTTTAATCATTTTCCATACTTTCCCTATATCTGTTTCTCTTCCTAATGAATTACAATAATTTCTCCAATATTCTCTTTTTGTATTTCTTATAACTCTTTTTACTATAGCTTGCATCTTCTTGTATTCAATTAAATTTTGAAAATTCTGATTTCCTCATAGAATTTTAAAAGCTTTATTTCGGGATTTAATAGCCTGGTCACATTCTATTGTCCACCATGGAATTATCTTCTTTTTATGTATCCCTCCTTTCTTTGGAACTGACTGTTGAACAGCTTCTATGATTGAACTACAAAATATTTTGTTTAATGAATCAATACCAAGATTCATGTCAATTTCCTTAATTTTATCTTCACTTATTTCCTTATATTTCTCCCAATCTGCTCTACTAAATTACCAGTTACATAATCTTTCACACCCTCCATATGTTGCCCTATGTTCCCCACCACAATTACAGCATTTATCCTGAACATTTTCACCACATTCTTGTATTTTGTGGTCCCCTCCACATTTTAAACAGCTCTGTTTGCCCCTGCACACTGCAGCAAATGTGACCATACCTCTGACACTTGAAACACCGAAGTGGAGGTGGAACATAAGGCCTAACTGAATAACACAAGAAACCCACTTTCACTCTATCTGGAACTTCTGGAGTAGAAAATTCCAGAAGCACAGATAAGCTGTCAACTCGCTCATTATTAACTGTTTTCTGCAATCTCTTTATATCCTTGACTTTAACATGATTTTATGTTTTAATTTCTCTAGATCTTCATTAACTGGAATTCCATAAATAACTCCTCGGGATCCTTTCTTTTCTCCCAACACTCTTTTACTTTCCACTCTTTTATTTCCAATACTCTCAACACTCATTGCTTTCCTTTTTTGTTCTTCCAATTTACAAACATTTAGCAAGCTTCCATCTCTCAGCGTTTTAGCCATTTCAACTTCCCCTATTTTCTTTTTTGTTTCCTTAGTAACTATTTTTGGGCTCAGAGCAATATTTTCATCTTCCTTTTTGAATTTTAATGTTATCTTCACCTCCTCTTTCATGATCTTTTCAGAGTCTTCAGCTGATCCAAAATGCTGCAGCAAGAGTTCTGATGAAAATCAACAAGAGGGATCATATTTCTACAATTTTAGCTTCCCTTAATTGGCTTCCTGTTAAATCAAGAATAGAATTTAAAATTCTTCTAACGTATAAAGCCCTTAATAATCAAGCTCCATCATATATCAGAGCTCTGATTACCCCGTATGTTCCAAACAGAGCACTTCGCTCTCAGACTGCAGGTCTGCTGGTGGTTCCTAGAGTCTCTAAAAGTAGAATGGGAGGCAAATCCTTTAGCTATCAGGCTCCTCTCCTGGAACCAACTCCCAGTTTTGGTTCGTGAGGCAGACACCTTGTCTACTTTTAAGACTAATCTTAAAACTTTCCTTTTTGACAAACCTGATAGTTAGAGTGGCTCATGTTACCCTGAGCTACATCTATAGTTGTGCTGCTATAGGCTTAGGCTACTGGAGGACATCAGGGTATATTTTTATCACTCTACTGATTTCTACTGTTCTCCAGTCTACTGTTCTCCAGTTTTTCATTCCATTACATTGAAATGACTGTTAACATTTCAGCTTTTAACTTTTTGCTCTCTCTCTTTTTTCTTCATAGTAGGTACACCTGGTCTGACATAAATAAAATTGAATTGAATTGAATCTTTTTATGCACACCCTTGCTTCCATCATCTGTACTGTCGTCTTCAAGATTTCTTTTGTCTCCTGAATTCCCAGAACCTCTGCCTGCTTCACTACTTTTGAATTTTCCACTTCCCCGGTAACTAGCAACTGGCGTTCAACTATCCGTATCCATATCACTATGTAGTTCTTCCTCATCCTCTACAACCTGAGCCGCCATCCTGATCCAGTCACAAACTTGCTTATGCCTACCGCCAACCTTTTCCTTCTTCCTTCAGATAGATTTCTCTGACGAAGCAACGCACGCACCTGTTTCCAACCAGCCTGTCACTCAGTCTCCTACCCGAGAGCGTCCTGTCTGCTCATCTCCATCAACATGGTTTAACCTCTCCTGTCGGGAAGTCTGACCAACAACAACTCTTAATGCATCACGTGACTTTTGGCATAAATTTACTGCAGCGTGGGTGGGATTGTTTTGTAGTCGAGCAGAGACCATTTTGTACCGGAGGAAAACTTATAAATGATATTTTGAGCGCAAGGTTGGCGGACAGTTTGCAAAACAATTTTCTTTGGTGTGAAACATATATTTTTGTGTGCAAAACAAGTTTTATTTGTGTGCAACACCTTTTTTGTGTACAACCTTTCAGCTGAAGACTTTGAACTGCATTTCAACCAGTAAACTAATGTTTGAACCAGGGGTGTCAAACGTACGGCTCGCCAAACGATTTAGTCCAGCCCGTGGCCAAATGCATTATCATTATTCAACGGCTGTATCTCCTCGCTGCATCGACCGATCTGCACCTGATTTTTTGTGAGTTGTGGGGGAGCGCTGCCAAACGGGTTCGTGTGAATCGCCCGATGGACGGGCAGGGAAACTGCGTGACAGCTCCTGCGGTGAATGGCGGCAGGCGGTGCGCGTACCCCAGCGGTGCTTGGCTGCGAGGGCCGCTTGCGGCTTTAATTATTATTATTATTTATTCTTGGGACTTTTGAAACGGCTTTTTGGAGGCCTAAACATGCATGAAAACTCACCAAACTTTACCCAAAATTGTCCCCCGTGAGAAATCGCATGATTTTAGTGTAATTGAAAGCGGGCGTGGCAAACCCGCTCAACAGCGCCAACTAGAGTGAGTTGGGCCAAACCGTAACACGTAGAAAGCTGAAATTTTTTACCTAGGTAGCTTTTTTAAAGTTATGAAAAAAAGTCTATTGTGGGTATGCTCTAAAACCCACAGGAAGCCTGCCATTTTGGGTCAAAGGGTAAAATATTGACGGTTTTTTGCCTCGAACTTTAACGAACTAGTCCTAGGCATTTTAAGCTATCACTTTCAAATTTTTTCAGCGTGGAGATGAGACCTTGAGGGTTAAAAGTTATCAAAGGTTTTATGAAATATGCATATTTGCCTGAGCTGTCACATTGCAAAAATCAGGTTTGTGGAAAACCATTAAAAATGCATTAAATCAGTAAGCCCCAAGCCATGCTTTGTCTGAGAATTATGAAACTTGGTAAGCAGATGTAACTTCTCAGTCCCTACAAAAAAGTCTCTTGGACCAATTGTGTAAACCCTAAAGAAAGTCAATTAATTTTCATCAAAGATGTCATTTTGTCATAAAACGGGTATTATTTTTGACCACAAGATGGCAGCATAATACTTTGAACCTCTGATTTACCAATGTCTATTCTTAATCACTCTTACTTTTATTTATCGACTCTTTAGCTTTCTTATCAGCCATTTAATTACCTTTCACTCCTATATGTGCAGGAACCCAAAGAAACACAGCTGATAACCCCATCATCTGAATATGATATAATATTTGTTGAATTACTAATAAGATATCTGGACGGCTTTCTGAATGATTTCTTTTTAAACTGATCAATGATGAACTTGAATCTGAACATATGACAGCTCTTAATGGTCTCACTTCCTCAATCCATTCTACAGCACCTAATAATGCAATCATTTAGTAAATTAGCCCAATAGTTTAGAGATAACTGAATTCTTCTCAATGTCGGGAAGTCTGAACAACAACTCTTAATGCATCACGTGACTTTTGGCACAAATTTACCGCAGCGTGGGTGGGATTGTTTCTTAGTTGAGCAGAGGCTGTTTTGTATGTGCAGAGACCATTTTGTACTGGAGGAAAACTTATAAATGATATTTTAAGTGCAAGGTTGGCGGACAGTTTGCAAAACAATTTCTTTTGTGTGAAACACATCTTTTTGTGTGCAAAACAAGTTTTATTTGTGTGTGTTACGGCCCCTGGCCTCTTGAGGCTGTGCAGGCTCCTTTGTTTTGTCATGCAGGTTCAGCTGTGCAAGAAAACCTTTGCTGATCGGCTGCCTGGAGGCTGCAGGAGAGCAGCCACTCCATTGGACCAGCAAAACCAATCAGACTCTGATTAGGCCCACCTGAACTGTATAATAGGCCTGGAAATCATTCCTTCAGGGGGACAGCTAGTAGGAAGAGGTTTTGTAAAGCTGTTCCCCAACCTTTTGTTTGCTACTGTTTTGCAGACCTCTTGGAACTTTTGTGTGCTCTGCTGAAGCAGTCTGACTGTTTGTGTTTGCTAGCTCTAAGCTAGTGGGGGGGTTTTATGCTCCTTGTTGTCTTTTGATTTGGATTGTTTTTGGACTCCTTTGAATTAGTTGTGCTTCTTAGTTGGTTAAACCCTTAGTAATTTACTTTACTCTAAGCACTATTAAGATTATCAGACCTTTTGTGTTAAATGGGGTTGTATTGTTTTGTGTTTGTTAAAACCCCTTCTTTTTTGTAATAAAACTCCTTTTTATTATACTACTTTCTCTGGACCCATTTTTATGTTACTGCCCCTGAACCCCTAGACTTTGGGGACGTAACAGTGTGCAACACCTTTTCTGTTTACAACCTTTTGGCAGGAAACTATCTCCGTAACTCTTGCTGCAGCATTTTGGATCAGCTGAAGACTTTGAACTGCATTTCAACCAGTAAACTAATGTTTAAACCAGGGGTGTCAAACGTACGGCCCACCGAACGATTTGGTCCGGCCCGGTGGCCAAATGCAATATCATTATTCAACGGCTGTATCTCCTTGCTGCATCAACCGATCTGCACCTGATTTCACTGCCGAACGGGTTCGTGTGAATTGCCCGGTGGACGTGCGCGTGAAATGCGTGACAGCTTCTGCGGTGGCTGGCGGCAGGCGGTGCGCGTACCCCAGCGGTGCTTGGCTGCGAGGGCCGCTCATCGCCGCTTGCGGCTTTAATTAGGCCCGAGCAGCTAAGCGCTGCGAAGGCCTATTGTAACTGCAGATTTTATTATTATTATTATTATTATTAGGCCCGAGCAGCTAAGCGCTGCGAAGGCCTATTGTAACTGCAGATTTTATTATTATTATTAGGCCCGAGCAGCTAAGCGCTGCGAAGGCCTATTGTAACTGCAGATTTTATTATTATTAGGCCCGAGCAGCTAAGCGCTGCGAAGGCCTATTGTAACTGCAGATTTTATTATTATTATTATTAGGCCCGAGCAGCTAAGCGCTGCGAAGGCCTATTGTAACTGCAGATTTTATTATTATTATTATTATTATTAGGCCCGAGCAGCTAAGCGCTGCGAAGGCCTATTGTAACTGCAGATTTTATTATTATTATTATTATTATTATTATTATTATTATTATTATTATTTATTCTTGGGACTTTTGAAATGGCTTTTTGGAGGCCTAAACATGCATGAAAACTCACCAAACTTTGCCCAAAATTGTCCCCCGTGAGAAATCGCATGATTTTAGTGTAATTGAAAGCGGGCGTGGCAAACCCGCTCAACAGCGCCAACTAGAGTGAGTTGGACCAAACCGTAACACGTAGAAAGCTGAAATTTTTTACCTAGGTAGCTTTTTTAAAGTTATGAAAAAAAGTCTATTGTGGGTATGCTCTAAAACCCACAGGAAGCCTGCCATTTTGGGTCAAAGGGTAAAATATTGACGGTTTTTGCCTCGCACTTTAACGAACTAGTCCTAGGCATTTTAAGTTATCACTTTCAAATTTTTTCAGCGTGGAGATGAGACCTTGAGGGTTAAAAGTTATCAAAGGTTTTATGAAATATGCATATTTGCCTGAGCTGTCGCATTGCAAAAATCAGGTTTGTGGAAAACCATTAAAAACGCATTAAATCAGTAAGCCCCAAGCCATGCTTTGTCTGAGAATTATGAAACTCGGTAAGCAGATGTAACTTCTCAGTCCCTACAAAAAAGTCTCTTGGACCAATTGTGTAAACCCTAAAGAAAGTCAATTAATTTTCATCAAAGATTTAATTTTGTCATAAAAACGGGTATTATTTTTGACCACAAGATGGCAGCATAATACTTTGAACCTCTGATTTACCCATGTCTATTCTTAATCACTCTTACTTTTATTTATCGACTCTTTAGCTTTCTTATCAGCCATTTAATTACCTTTCACTCCTATATGTGCAGGAACCCAAAGAAACACAGCTGATAACCCCATCATCTGAATATGATATAATATTTGTTGAATTACTAATAAGATATCTGGACGGCTTTCTGAATGATTTCTTTTTAAACTGATCAATGATGAACTTGAATCTGAACATATGACAGCTCTTAATGGTCTCACTTCCTCAATCCATTCTACATTTTTCCCTATATGCAGTTTAAACTCTGGAATTATTACACCTACTCCAGTTTGTCGTAATTGCTTTTTTGATGCATCCGTATACATTTTTACATTATTATAAAACTGTTCTATATATTCCTCCACTATTATAGAATTACACATATACATTTTATCTTTATTTTTCTTTTCCAATATTGTTAAATCTACTATTGTTTCAGGTGAAATCCATGGTGGTGTTATTGATAATGGTACTGTTGGACTAATATTTAAATGATTTAATCCTAATTCTGTAGCTTTCTGAATAATTGTCCAACCTTATTATGAACCCTTTCTTTTTCACTGCAGGAATGTAACATTCATAGCCAACTAAACATCTCAATATATTAAGTATCCTTTTACATTTTTCAATAACCTTATCTATGTGCACTTTCCAGGATAGTTTTTTTTTACCAAACCATACTCCTAAGAATTTAAATTGCTTTACTCTCTCTAGATCTTTGTTCTGCCCTGAATATGTTTAATATGTTTAAAAGACATTTAAAAACTACTTTGAGATGTTAATATACCGTTCTCTGTTTTAAATGAATTTGCGGTGCTTTTATGTTGAAAATCTTCTGAACCGGAAGTAGGAAGTAAAGACGCAAACAAGAGGAAGAGAGTGTGTGTGCATCGTCTCAGGGCAGCAACAATGCAGTTAATCTCTCCGAAAGCAATGGTTGTAAGTGTTGCTCGTTGTTTACAGATTCGATAAGATATGTTAATATCTTTTATGGTTATTTTGTGTATAAAAGCAACGGTAAAATGTCGTGGTCTGTGTGACAGCAGAGTGTGTGTGTTTACTTGCTAATTTGCCGCTTTTCTAGCCGGCTGTGAAAATACTTGTTGAGTTAATATTAAGCAGCTGATACTTTGATACGTTAATACTGATATTTACATGGCTGTTTATTAAGCCATTTTTTTGTATCTTTCTTTTCTAGTTTTACACTGGATTCAAAGCAGTCAGAAATGCTGACTAAATGTGTAAGAAGATAATAAAGGAGCAAGCCGCTCACTTCCTGGCTCTTGAATAAGGAGTTTGGCTGGCTGTTTATCTGTGTTCACGCAAGAGCAAAACACATAGAGAGAACAGTACAATCTTGATTATATAACTTCAGTTGTACTTCTTGATTTCTTTTCTGAGTAAAAAGCAATACTTTTGTTTTATCTACCGAAAATTTAAAACTCCATTTGTAAGACCATTGTTCAATCTTATGAATTGCTTTTTGGACTTTCCCTACAATAAATTTAACATTCCTTCTACGTTTCCAAATAGCTCCGTCATCAGCAAACAATGAACAACCCAATTCATTTTCTATTTCTTTAAGTGCATCATTTATCATAACTGAAAATAATAAAGGACTGATAATACTGCCTTGTGTGGTTCTTTTTAATTTCTCCCTGAAAGACTCTTACCAACTCTTACCTGTATTATCCATTCTGGCCTCTGGAAATAAAGTTAAAAATCTTGGTGTTGTCTTCGACCAAGACATGTCATTTAAATCCCATATTAAACAGGTTTCCAGAGTTTCCTTTTTTTCACCTCAGGAATATCGCCAAAATTAGAAACATTCTGTCCAGGGGTGACGCTGAAAAACTAGTCCATGCATTTGTTACTTCAAGGCTGGACTATTGTAATTCTTTACTATCAGGAAGTCCACAAAATGCAGTTCGAGGTCTTCAGCTGATCCAAAATGCTGCAGCAAGAGTTCTGATGAAAATCAACAAGAGGGATATTTCTCCAATTTTAGCTTCCCTTAATTGGCTTCCTGTTAAATCAAGAATAGAATTTAAAATTCTTCTAACGTATAAAGCCCTTAATAATCAAGCTCCATCATATATCAGAGCTCTGATTACCCCGTATGTTCCTAACAGAGCACTTCGCTCTCAGACTGCAGGTCTGCTGGTGGTTCCTAGAGTCTCTAAAAGTAGAATGGGAGGCAGATCCTTTAACTATCAGGCTCCTCTCCTGTGGAACCAACTCCCAGTTTTGGTCCGTGAGGCAGACACCTTGTCTAGTTTTAAGACTAATCTTAAAACTTTCCTTTTTGACAAAGCTGATAGTTAGAGTGGCTCATGTTACCCTGAGCTACATCTATAGTTGTGCTGCTATAGGCTTAGGCTACTGGAGGACATCAGGGTATATTTTTATCACTCTACTGATTTCTACTGTTCTCCAGTCTACTGTTCTCCAGTTTTTCATTCCATTACATTGAAATGACAGTTGACATTTCAGCTTTTAACTTTTTGCTCTCTCTCTTTTTTCTTCATAGTAGGTACACCTGGTCTGACGTAAATAAAATTGAATTGAATTGAATCTTTTTATGCACACCCTTGCTTCCATCATCTGTACTGTCGTCTTCAAGATTTCTTTTGTCTCCTGAATTCCCAGAACCTCTGCCTGCTTCACTACTTTTGAATTTTCCACTTCCCCGGTAACTAGCAACTGGCGTTCAACTATCCGTATCCATATCACTATGTAGTTCTTCCTCATCCTCTACAACCTGAGCCGCCATCCTGATCCAGTCACAAACTTGCTTATGCCTACCGCCAACCTTTTCCTTCTTCCTTCAGATAGATTTCTCTGACGAAGCAACGCACGCACCTGTTTCCAACCAGCCTGTCACTCAGTCTCCTACCCGAGAGCGTCCTGTCTGCTCATCTCCATCAACATGGTTTAACCTCTCCTGTCGGGAAGTCTGAACAACAACAACTCTTAATGCATCACGTGACTTTTGGCATAAATTTACTGCAGCGTGGGTGGGATTGTTTTGTAGTCGAGCAGAGACCATTTTGTACTGGAGGAAAACTTATAAATGATATTTTGAGCGCAAGGTTGGCAGTTTGCAAAACAAATTTTTTTGTGTGAAACATATATTTTTGTGTGCAAAACAAGTTTTATTTGTGTGCAACACCTTTTTTGTGTACAACCTTTCAGCTGAAGACTTTGAACTGCATTTCAACCAGTAAACTAATGTTTGAACCAGGGGCGTCAAACGTACGGCCCGCCGAACGATTGTATCTCCTCGCTGCATCGACCAATCTGCACCTGTTTTGTTGTGAGTCGGGTGGGGGGGGGGGGGGTGGGGGGGAGCGCTGCCGTACGGGTTCGTGTGAATCGCCCGGTGGACGGGCAGGGAAAATGCGTGACAGCTTCTGCGGTGGCTGGAGGGAGGCGGTGCGCGTACCCCAGCGGTGCTTGGCTGCGAGGGCCGCTCATCGCCGCTTGCGGCTTTAATTATTATTATTATTTATTCTTGGGACTTTTGAAACGGCTTTTTGGAGGCCTAAACATGCATGAAAACTCACCAAACTTTGCCCAAAATTGTCCCCCGTGAGAAATCGCATGATTTTAGTGTAATTGAAAGCGGGCGTGGCAAACCCGCTCAACAGCGCCAACTAGAGTGAGTTGGGCCAAACCGTAACACGTAGAAAGCTGAAATTTTTTACCTAGGTAGCTTTTTTAAAGTTATGAAAAAAAGTCTATTGTGGGTATGCTCTAAAACCCACAGGAAGCCTGCCATTTTGGGTCAAAGGGTAAAATATTGACGGTTTTTGCCTCGAACTTTAACGAACTAGTCCTAGGCATTTTAAGCTATCACTTTCAAATTTTTTCAGCGTGGAGATGAGACCTTGAGGGTTAAAAGTTATCAAAGGTTTTATGAAATATGCATATTTGCCTGAGCTGTCACATTGCAAAAATCAGGTTTGTGGAAAACCATTAAAAATGCATTAAATCAGTAAGCCCCAAGCCATGCTTTGTCTGAGAATTATGAAACTTGGTAAGCAGATGTAACTTCTCAGTCCCTACAAAAAAGTCTCTTGGACCAATTGTGTAAACCCTAAAGAAAGTCAATTAATTTTCATCAAAGATGTCATTTTGTCATAAAACGGGTATTATTTTTGACCACAAGATGGCAGCATAATACTTTGAACCTCTGATTTACCAATGTCTATTCTTAATCACTCTTACTTTTATTTATCGACTCTTTAGCTTTCTTATCAGCCATTTAATTACCTTTCACTCCTATATGTGCAGGAACCCAAAGAAACACAGCTGATAACCCCATCATCTGAATATGATATAATATTTGTTGAATTACTAATAAGATATCTGGACGGCTTTCTGAATGATTTCTTTTTAAACTGATCAATGATGAACTTGAATCTGAACATATGACAGCTCTTAATGGTCTCACTTCCTCAATCCATTCTACAGCACCTAATAATGCAATCATTTAGTAAATTAGCCCAATAGTTTAGAGATAACTGAATTCTTCTCAATGTCGGGAAGTCTGAACAACAACTCTTAATGCATCACGTGACTTTTGGCACAAATTTACCGCAGCGTGGGTGGGATTGTTTCTTAGTCGAGCAGAGGCTGTTTTGTATGTGCAGAGACCATTTTGTACTGGAGGAAAACTTATAAATGATATTTTAAGTGCAAGGTTGGCGGACAGTTTGCAAAACAATTTCTTTTGTGTGAAACACATCTTTTTGTGTGCAAAACAAGTTTTATTTGTGTGTGTTACGGCCCCTGGCCTCTTGAGGCTGTGCAGGCTCCTTTGTTTTGTCATGCAGGTTCAGCTGTGCAAGAAAACCTTTGCTGATCGGCTGCCTGGAGGCTGCAGGAGAGCAGCCACTCCATTGGACCAGCAAAACCAATCAGACTCTGATTAGGCCCACCTGAACTGTATAATAGGCCTGGAAATCATTCCTTCAGGGGGACAGCTAGTAGGAAGAGGTTTTGTAAAGCTGTTCCCCAACCTTTTGTTTGCTACTGTTTTGCAGACCTCTTGGAACTTTTGTGTGCTCTGCTGAAGCAGTCTGACTGTTTGTGTTTGCTAGCTCTAAGCTAGTGGGGGGGTTTTATGCTCCTTGTTGTCTTTTGATTTGGATTGTTTTTGGACTCCTTTGAATTAGTTGTGCTTCTTAGTTGGTTAAACCCTTAGTAATTTACTTTACTCTAAGCACTATTAAGATTATCAGACCTTTTGTGTTAAATGGGGTTGTATTGTTTTGTGTTTGTTAAAACCCCTTCTTTTTTGTAATAAAACTCCTTTTTATTATACTACTTTCTCTGGACCCATTTTTATGTTACTGCCCCTGAACCCCTAGACTTTGGGGACGTAACAGTGTGCAACACCTTTTCTGTTTACAACCTTTTGGCAGGAAACTATCTCCGTAACTCTTGCTGCAGCATTTTGGATCAGCTGAAGACTTTGAACTGCATTTCAACCAGTAAACTAATGTTTAAACCAGGGGTGTCAAACGTACGGCCCACCGAACGATTTGGTCCGGCCCGGTGGCCAAATGCAATATCATTATTCAACGGCTGTATCTCCTTGCTGCATCAACCGATCTGCACCTGATTTCACTGCCGAACGGGTTCGTGTGAATTGCCCGGTGGACGTGCGCGTGAAATGCGTGACAGCTTCTGCGGTGGCTGGCGGCAGGCGGTGCGCGTACCCCAGCGGTGCTTGGCTGCGAGGGCCGCTCATCGCCGCTTGCGGCTTTAATTAGGCCCGAGCAGCTAAGCGCTGCGAAGGCCTATTGTAACTGCAGATTTTATTATTATTATTATTATTATTAGGCCCGAGCAGCTAAGCGCTGCGAAGGCCTATTGTAACTGCAGATTTTATTATTATTATTAGGCCCGAGCAGCTAAGCGCTGCGAAGGCCTATTGTAACTGCAGATTTTATTATTATTAGGCCCGAGCAGCTAAGCGCTGCGAAGGCCTATTGTAACTGCAGATTTTATTATTATTATTATTAGGCCCGAGCAGCTAAGCGCTGCGAAGGCCTATTGTAACTGCAGATTTTATTATTATTATTATTATTATTAGGCCCGAGCAGCTAAGCGCTGCGAAGGCCTATTGTAACTGCAGATTTTATTATTATTATTATTATTATTATTATTATTATTATTATTATTATTATTTATTCTTGGGACTTTTGAAATGGCTTTTTGGAGGCCTAAACATGCATGAAAACTCACCAAACTTTGCCCAAAATTGTCCCCCGTGAGAAATCGCATGATTTTAGTGTAATTGAAAGCGGGCGTGGCAAACCCGCTCAACAGCGCCAACTAGAGTGAGTTGGACCAAACCGTAACACGTAGAAAGCTGAAATTTTTTACCTAGGTAGCTTTTTTAAAGTTATGAAAAAAAGTCTATTGTGGGTATGCTCTAAAACCCACAGGAAGCCTGCCATTTTGGGTCAAAGGGTAAAATATTGACGGTTTTTGCCTCGCACTTTAACGAACTAGTCCTAGGCATTTTAAGTTATCACTTTCAAATTTTTTCAGCGTGGAGATGAGACCTTGAGGGTTAAAAGTTATCAAAGGTTTTATGAAATATGCATATTTGCCTGAGCTGTCGCATTGCAAAAATCAGGTTTGTGGAAAACCATTAAAAACGCATTAAATCAGTAAGCCCCAAGCCATGCTTTGTCTGAGAATTATGAAACTCGGTAAGCAGATGTAACTTCTCAGTCCCTACAAAAAAGTCTCTTGGACCAATTGTGTAAACCCTAAAGAAAGTCAATTAATTTTCATCAAAATTTAATTTTGTCATAAAAACGGGTATTATTTTTGACCACAAGATGGCAGCATAATACTTTGAACCTCTGATTTACCCATGTCTATTCTTAATCACTCTTACTTTTATTTATCGACTCTTTAGCTTTCTTATCAGCCATTTAATTACCTTTCACTCCTATATGTGCAGGAACCCAAAGAAACACAGCTGATAACCCCATCATCTGAATATGATATAATATTTGTTGAATTACTAATAAGATATCTGGACGGCTTTCTGAATGATTTCTTTTTAAACTGATCAATGATGAACTTGAATCTGAACATATGACAGCTCTTAATGGTCTCACTTCCTCAATCCATTCTACATTTTTCCCTATATGCAGTTTAAACTCTGGAATTATTACACCTACTCCAGTTTGTCGTAATTGCTTTTTTGATGCATCCGTATACATTTTTACATTATTATAAAACTGTTCTATATATTCCTCCACTATTATAGAATTACACATATACATTTTATCTTTATTTTTCTTTTCCAATATTGTTAAATCTACTATTGTTTCAGGTGAAATCCATGGTGGTGTTATTGATAATGGTACTGTTGGACTAATATTTAAATGATTTAATCCTAATTCTGTAGCTTTCTGAATAATTGTCCAACCTTATTATGAACCCTTTCTTTTTCACTGCAGGAATGTAACATTCATAGCCAACTAAACATCTCAATATATTAAGTATCCTTTTACATTTTTCAATAACCTTATCTATGTGCACTTTCCAGGATAGTTTTTTTTTACCAAACCATACTCCTAAGAATTTAAATTGCTTTACTCTCTCTAGATCTTTGTTCTGCCCTGAATATGTTTAATATGTTTAAAAGACATTTAAAAACTACTTTGAGATGTTAATATACCGTTCTCTGTTTTAAATGAATTTGCGGTGCTTTTATGTTGAAAATCTTCTGAACCGGAAGTAGGAAGTAAAGACGCAAACAAGAGGAAGAGAGTGTGTGTGCATCGTCTCAGGGCAGCAACAATGCAGTTAATCTCTCCGAAAGCAATGGTTGTAAGTGTTGCTCGTTGTTTACAGATTCGATAAGATATGTTAATATCTTTTATGGTTATTTTGTGTATAAAAGCAACGGTAAAATGTCGTGGTCTGTGTGACAGCAGAGTGTGTGTGTTTACTTGCTAATTTGCCGCTTTTCTAGCCGGCTGTGAAAATACTTGTTGAGTTAATATTAAGCAGCTGATACTTTGATACGTTAATACTGATATTTACATGGCTGTTTATTAAGCCATTTTTTTGTATCTTTCTTTTCTAGTTTTACACTGGATTCAAAGCAGTCAGAAATGCTGACTAAATGTGTAAGAAGATAATAAAGGAGCAAGCCGCTCACTTCCTGGCTCTTGAATAAGGAGTTTGGCTGGCTGTTTATCTGTGTTCACGCAAGAGCAAAACACATAGAGAGAACAGTACAATCTTGATTATATAACTTCAGTTGTACTTCTTGATTTCTTTTCTGAGTAAAAAGCAATACTTTTGTTTTATCTACCGAAAATTTAAAACTCCATTTGTAAGACCATTGTTCAATCTTATGAATTGCTTTTTGGACTTTCCCTACAATAAATTTAACATTCCTTCTACGTTTCCAAATAGCTCCGTCATCAGCAAACAATGAACAACCCAATTCATTTTTTATTTCTTTAAGTGCATCATTTATCATAACTGAAAATAATAAAGGACTGATAATACTGCCTTGTGTGGTTCTTTTTAATTTCTCCCTGAAAGACTCTTACCAACTCTTACCTGTATTATCCATTCTGGCCTCTGGAAATAAAGTTAAAAATCTTGGTGTTGTCTTCGACCAAGACATGTCATTTAAATCCCATATTAAACAGGTTTCCAGAGTTTCCTTTTTTTCACCTCAGGAATATCGCCAAAATTAGAAACATTCTGTCCAGGGGTGACGCTGAAAAACTAGTCCATGCATTTGTTACTTCAAGGCTGGACTATTGTAATTCTTTACTATCAGGAAGTCCACAAAATGCAGTTCGAGGTCTTCAGCTGATCCAAAATGCTGCAGCAAGAGTTCTGATGAAAATCAACAAGAGGGATATTTCTCCAATTTTAGCTTCCCTTAATTGGCTTCCTGTTAAATCAAGAATAGAATTTAAAATTCTTCTAACGTATAAAGCCCTTAATAATCAAGCTCCATCATATATCAGAGCTCTGATTACCCCGTATGTTCCTAACAGAGCACTTCGCTCTCAGACTGCAGGTCTGCTGGTGGTTCCTAGAGTCTCTAAAAGTAGAATGGGAGGCAGATCCTTTAACTATCAGGCTCCTCTCCTGTGGAACCAACTCCCAGTTTTGGTCCGTGAGGCAGACACCTTGTCTAGTTTTAAGACTAATCTTAAAACTTTCCTTTTGACAAAGCTGATAGTTAGAGTGGCTCATGTTACCCTGAGCTACATCTATAGTTGTGCTGCTATAGGCTTAGGCTACTGGAGGACATCAGGGTATATTTTTATCACTCTACTGATTTCTACTGTTCTCCAGTCTACTGTTCTCCAGTTTTTCATTCCATTACATTGAAATGACAGTTGACATTTCAGCTTTTAACTTTTTGCTCTCTCTCTTTTTTCTTCATAGTAGGTACACCTGGTCTGACGTAAATAAAATTGAATTGAATTGAATCTTTTTATGCACACCCTTGCTTCCATCATCTGTACTGTCGTCTTCAAGATTTCTTTTGTCTCCTGAATTCCCAGAACCTCTGCCTGCTTCACTACTTTTGAATTTTCCACTTCCCCGGTAACTAGCAACTGGCGTTCAACTATCCGTATCCATATCACTATGTAGTTCTTCCTCATCCTCTACAACCTGAGCCGCCATCCTGATCCAGTCACAAACTTGCTTATGCCTACCGCCAACCTTTTCCTTCTTCCTTCAGATAGATTTCTCTGACGAAGCAACGCACGCACCTGTTTCCAACCAGCCTGTCACTCAGTCTCCTACCCGAGAGCGTCCTGTCTGCTCATCTCCATCAACATGGTTTAACCTCTCCTGTCGGGAAGTCTGAACAACAACAACTCTTAATGCATCACGTGACTTTTGGCATAAATTTACTGCAGCGTGGGTGGGATTGTTTTGTAGTCGAGCAGAGACCATTTTGTACTGGAGGAAAACTTATAAATGATATTTTGAGCGCAAGGTTGGCAGTTTGCAAAACAAATTTTTTTGTGTGAAACATATATTTTTGTGTGCAAAACAAGTTTTATTTGTGTGCAACACCTTTTTTGTGTACAACCTTTCAGCTGAAGACTTTGAACTGCATTTCAACCAGTAAACTAATGTTTGAACCAGGGGCGTCAAACGTACGGCCCGCCGAACGATTGTATCTCCTCGCTGCATCGACCAATCTGCACCTGTTTTGTTGTGAGTCGGGTGGGGGGGGGTGGGTGGGGGGGAGCGCTGCCGTACGGGTTCGTGTGAATCGCCCGGTGGACGGGCAGGGAAAATGCGTGACAGCTTCTGCGGTGGCTGGAGGGAGGCGGTGCGCGTACCCCAGCGGTGCTTGGCTGCGAGGGCCGCTCATCGCCGCTTGCGGCTTTAATTATTATTATTATTTATTCTTGGGACTTTTGAAACGGCTTTTTGGAGGCCTAAACATGCATGAAAACTCACCAAACTTTGCCCAAAATTGTCCCCCGTGAGAAATCGCATGATTTTAGTGTAATTGAAAGCGGGCGTGGCAAACCCGCTCAACAGCGCCAACTAGAGTGAGTTGGGCCAAACCGTAACACGTAGAAAGCTGAAATTTTTTACCTAGGTAGCTTTTTTAAAGTTATGAAAAAAAGTCTATTGTGGGTATGCTCTAAAACCCACAGGAAGCCTGCCATTTTGGGTCAAAGGGTAAAATATTGACGGTTTTTGCTTCGAACTTTAACGAACTAGTCCTAGGCATTTTAAGTTATCACTTTCAAATTTTTTCAGCGTGGAGATGAGACCTTGAGGGTTAAAAGTTATCAAAGGTTTTATGAAATATGCATATTTGCCTGAGCTGTCGCATTGCAAAAATCAGGTTTGTGGAAAACCATTAAAAACGCATTAAATCAGTAAGCCCCAAGCCATGCTTTGTCTGAGAATTATGAAACTCGGTAAGCAGATGTAACTTCTCAGTCCCTACAAAAAAGTCTCTTGGACCAATTGTGTAAACCCTAAAGAAAGTCAATTAATTTTCATCAAAGATGTCATTTTGTCATAAAAACGGGTATTATTTTTGACCACAAGATGGCAGCATAATACTTTGAACCTCTGATTTACCCATGTCTATTCTTAATCACTCTTACTTTTATTTATCGACTCTTTAGCTTTCTTATCAGCCATTTAATTACCTTTCACTCCTATATGTGCAGGAACCCAAAGAAACACAGCTGATAACCCCATCATCTGAATATGATATAATATTTGTTGAATTACTAATAAGATATCTGGACAGCTTTCTGAATGATTTCTTTTTAAACTGATCAATGATGAACTTGAATCTGAACATATAACAGCTCTTAATGGTCTCACTTCCTCAATCCATTCTACAGCAACTAATAATACAATCATTTCTGCCGTATAAACAGATATTCCTTCATTTAATTTCTTCCCTATATGCAGTTTAAACTCTGGAATTATTACACCTACTCCAGTTTGTCGTAATTGCTTTTTTGATGCATCCGTATACATTTTTACATTATTATAAAACTGTTCTATATATTCCTCCACTATTATAGAATTACACATATACATTTTATCTTTATTTTTCTTTTCCAATATTGTTAAATCTACTATTGTTTCAGGTAAAATCCATGGTGGTGTTATTGATAATGGTACTGTTGGACTAATATTTAAATGATTTAATCCTAATTCTGTAGCTTTCTGAATAATTGTCCAACCTTATTATGAACCCTTTCTTTTTCACTGCAGGAATGTAACATTCATACCCAACTAAACATCTCAATATATTAAGTATCCTTTTACATTTTTCAATAACCTTATCTATGTGCACTTTCCAGGATAGTTTTTTTTACCAAACCATACTCCTAAGAATTTAAATTGCTTTACTCTCTCTAGATCTTTGTTCTGCCCTGAATATGTTTAATATGTTTAAAAGACATTTAAAAACTACTTTGAAATGTTAATATACCGTTCTCTGTTTTAAATGAATTTGCGGTGCTTTTATGTTGAAAATCTTCCGAACCGGAAGTAGGAAGTAAAGACGCAAACAAGAGGAAGAGAGCGTGTGTGCATCTTCTCAGGGCAGCAACAATGCAGTTAATCTCTCCGAAAGCAATGGTTGTAAGTGTTGCTCATTGTTTACAGATTCGATAAGATATGTTAATATCTTTTATGGTTATTTTGTGTATAAAAGCAACAGTAAAATGTCGTGGTCTGTGTGACAGCAGAGTGTGTGTGTTTACTTGCTAATTTGCCGCTTTTCTAGCCGGCTGTGAAAATACCTGTTGAGTTAATATTAAGCAGCTGATACTTTGATACATTAATACTGATATTTACATGGCTGTTTATTAAGCCATTTTTTGTATCTTTCTTTTCTAGTTTTACACCGGATTCAAAGCAGTCAGAAATGCTGACTAAATGTGTAAGAAGATAATAAAGGAGCAAGCCGCTCACTTCCTGGCTCTTGAATAAGGAGTTTGGCTGGCTGTTTATCTGTGTTCACGCAAGAGCAAAACACATAGAGAGAACAGTACAATCTTGATTATATAACTTCAGCTGTACTTCTTGATTTCTTTTCTGAGTAAAAAGCAATACTTTTGTTTTATCTACCGAAAATTTAAAACTCCATTTGTAAGACCATTGTTCAATCTTATGAATTGCTTTTTGGACTTTCCCTACAATAAATTTAGCATTCTTTCTACGTTTCCAAATAGCTCCGTCATCAGCAAACAATGAACAACCCAATTCATTTTCTATTTCTTTAAGTGCATCATTTATCATAACTGAAAATAATAAAGGACTGATAATACTGCCTTGTGTGGTTCTTTTTAATTTCTCCCTGAAAGACTCTTACCAACTCTTACCTGTATTATCCATTCTGGCCTCTGGAAATAAAGTTAAAAATCTTGGTGTTGTCTTCGACCAAGACATGTCATTTAAATCCCATATTAAACAGGTTTCCAGAGTTTCATTTTTTCACCTCAGGAATATCGCCAAAATTAGAAACATTCTGTCCAGGGGTGATGCTGAAAAACTAGTCCATGCATTTGTTACTTCAAGGCTGGACTATTGTAATTCTTTACTATCAGGAAGTCCACAAAATGCAGTTCGAAGTCTTCAGCTGATCCAAAATGCTGCAGCAAGAGTTCTGATGAAAATCAACAAGAGGGATCATATTTCTCCAATTTTAGCTTCCCTTCATTGGCTTCCTGTTAAATCAAGAATAGAATTTAAGTTTATAGTTAGAGTGGCTCATGTTACCCTGAGCTACATCTATAGTTGTGCTGCTATAGGCTTAGGCTACTGGAGGACATCAGGGTATATTTTTATCACTCTACTGATTTCTACTGTTCTCCAGTCTACTGTTCTCCAGTTTTTCATTCCATTACATTGAAATGACTGTTGACATTTCAGCTTTTAACTTTTTGTTCTCTCTCTTTTTTCTTCATTGTAGGTACACCTGGTCTGACGTAAATAAAATTGAATTGAATTGAATCTTTTTATGCACACCCTTGCTTCCATCATCTGTACTGTCGTCTTCAAGATTTCCTTTGTCTCCTGAATTCCCAGAACTTCTGCCTGCTTCACTACTTTAGAATTTTCCACTTCCCCGGTAACTAGCAACTGGCGTTCAACTATCCGTATCCATATCACTATGTAGTTCTTCCTCATCCTCTACAACCTGAGCCGCCATCCTGATCCAGTCACAAACTTGCTTATGCCTACCGTCAACCTTTTCCTTCTTCCTTCAGATAGATTTCTCTGACGAAGCAACGCACGCACCTGTTTCCAACCAGCCTGTCACTCAGTCTCCTACCCGAGAGCGTCCTGTCTGCTCATCTCCATCAACATGGTTTAACCTCTCCTGTCGGGAAGTCTGAACAACAACAACTCTTAATGCATCACGTGACTTTTGGCATAAATTTACTGCAGCGTGGGTGGGATTGTTTTGTAGTCGAGCAGAGACCATTTTGTACTGGAGGAAAACTTATAAATGATATTTTGAGGGCAAGGTTGGCAGACAGTTTGCAAAACAAATTTTTTTGTGTGAAACATATCTTTTTGTGTGCAAAACGAGTTTTATTTGTGTGCAACACCTTTTTTGTGTACAACCTTTCAGCTGAAGACTTTTAACTGCATTTCAACCAGTAAAATAATGTTTAAACCAGGGGTGTCAAACGTACGGCCTGCCGAACGATTGTATCTCCTCGCTGCATCGACCGATCTGCACCTGATTTTTTTGTGAGTCGGGTGGTGGGGATCGCTGCCGTACGGGTTCGTGTGAATCGCCCGGTGGACGGGCAGGGAAAATGCGTGACAGCTTCTGCGGTGGCTGGAGGGAGGCGGTGCGCGTACCCCAGCGGTGCTTGGCTGCGAGGGCCGCTCATCGCCGCTTGCGGCTTTAATTATTATTATTATTTATTCTTGGAACTTTTGAAACGGCTTTTTGGAGGCCTAAACATGCATGAAAACTCACCAAACTTTGCCCAAATTTGTCCCCCGTGAGAAATCGCATGATTTTAGTGTAATTGAAAGTGGGCGTGGCAAACCCGCTCAACAGCGCCAACTAGAGTGAGTTGGGCCAAACCGTAACACGTAGAAAGCTGAAATTTTTTACCTAGGTAGCTTTTTTAAAGTTATGAAAAAAAGTCTATTGTGGGTATGCTCTAAAACCCACAGGAAGCCTGCCATTTTGGGTCAAAGGGTAAAATATTGACGGTTTTTGCCTCAAACTTTAACAAACTAGTCCTAGGCATTTTAAGCTATCACTTTCAAATTTTTTCAGCGTGGAGATGAGACCTTGAGGGTTAAAAGTTATCAAAGGTTTTATGAAATATGCATATTTGCCTGAGCTGTCGCATTGCAAAAATCAGGTTTGTGGAAAACCATTAAAAACGCATTAAATCAGTAAGCCCCAAGCCATGCTTTGTCTGAGAATTATGAAACTTGGTAAGCAGATGTAACTTCTCAGTCCCTACAAAAAAGTCTCTTGGACCAATTGTGTAAACCCTAAAGAAAGTCAATTAATTTTCATCAAAGATGTCATTTTGTCATAAAAACGGGTATTATTTTTGACCACAAGATGGCAGCATAATACTTTGAACCTCTGATTTACCCATGTCTATTCTTAATCACTCTTACTTTTATTTATCGACTCTTTAGCTTTCTTATCAGCCATTTAATTACCTTTCACTCCTATATGTGCAGGAACCCAAAGAAACACAGCTGATAACCCCATCATCTGAATATGATATAATATTTGTTGAATTACTAATAAGATATCTGGATGGCTTTCTGAATGATTTCTTTTTAAACTGATCAATGATGAACTTGAATCTGAACATATGCCAGCTCTTAATGATCTCACTTCCTCAATCCATTCTACAGCAACTAATAATGCAATCATTTCTGCCGTATAAGCAGATATTCCTTCATTTAATTTCTTCCCTATGTGCAGTTTAAACTCTGGAATTATTACACCTACTCCAGTTTTTCCTAATTGATTTTTTTGATTCATCCGTATACATTTTTACATAATTATAAAACTGTTCTATATATTCCTCCACTATTAAATAATTACATATATACATTTTATCTCTATTTTTCTTTTCCAATATTGTTAAATCTACTATTGTTTCAGGTAAAATCCATGGTGGTGTTATTGATAATGGTACTGTTGGACTAATATTTCAATGATTTAATCCTAATTCTGTTGCTTTCTGAATAATTGTCCAACCAAATGACTTATTATGAACCTTCTTTTTCACTGCAAGAATGTAAAGTTACCTTTGTAGGATGGACTTGATCGTGTCCTTGCAAATTAACCCAGTAATTTAATGACAGTTGTGTTCTTCTCAGTCCTAACGGCATTTCACCCACTTCCACCTGTAAAGCTGATGTTGAAGTTGTCCTTATTGCTCCTGTTATTAAGCGCAATGCTTGATATTGTATGATATCCAATTTTTTAAGTACTGTCTCCGATGCTGATCCATACACTATACTTCCATAATCAATTGTAGATCTAATTAGATTTATATAAACTAATCTTATAGCTTTCCTATCTGATCATTCATACCCAATTAAACATCTCAATATATTAAGTATCTTTTTACATTTTTCAAAAACCTTATCTATGTGCACTTCCCAGGATAGTTTTTCATCAAACCATACTCCTAAGAATTTTAATTGCTTTACTCTCTCTAGATCTTTGTTCTGCCCCGAATATGTTTAATATGTTTAAAAGACATTTAAAAACTACTTTGAAATGTTAATATACCGTTCTCTATTTTATATGTATTTGCGGTGCTTTTATGTTGAAAATCTTCCAAACCGGAAGTAGGAAGTAAAGACGCAAACAAGAGGAAGAGAGCGTGTGTGCATCGTCTCAGGGCAGCAACAATGCAGTTAATCTCTCCGAAAGCAATGGTTGTAAGTGTTGCTCATTGTTTACAGATTCGATAAGATATGTTAATATCTTTTATGGTTATTTTGTGTATAAAAGCAACGGTAAAATGTCATGGTCTGTGGGTTTACTTGCTAATTTGCCGCTTTTCTAGCCGGCTGTGAAAATACCTGTTGAGTTAATATTAAGCAGCTGATACTTTGATACGTTAATACTGATATTTACATGGCTGTTTATTAAGCCATTTTTTTGTATCTTTCTTTTCTAGTTTTACACCGGATTCAAAGAGGTCAGAAATGCTGACTAAATGTGTAAGAAGATAATAAAGGAGCAAGCCGCTCACTTCCTGGCTCTTGAATAAAGAGTTTGGCTGGCTGTTTATCTGTGTTCACGCAAGAGCAAAACACATACAGAGAACAGTACAATCTTGATTATATAACTTCAGTTGTACTTCTTGATTTCTTTTCTGAGTAAAAAGCAATACTTTTGTTTTATCTACCGAAAATTTAAAACTCCATTTGTAAGACCATTGTTCAATCTTATGAATTGCTTTTTGGACTTTCCCTACAATAAATTTAACATTCCTTCTACGTTTCCAAATAGCTCCGTCATCAGCAAACAATGAACAACCCAATTCATTTTCTATTTCTTTAAGTGCATCATTTATCATAACTGAAAATAATAAAGGACTGATAATACTGCCTTGTGTGGTTCTTTTTAATTTCTCCCTGAAAGACTCTTACCAACTCTTACCTGTATTATCCATTCTGGCCTCTGGAAATAAAGTCAAAAATCTTGGTGTTGTCTTTGACCAAGACATGTCATTTAAATCCCATATTAAACAGGTTTCCACAGCTTCCTTTTTTTCACCTCAGGAATATCGCCAAAATTAGAAACATTCTGTCCAGGGGTGACGCTGAAAAACTAGTCCATGCATTTGTTACTTCAAGGCTGGACTATTGTAATTCTTTACTATCAGGAAGTCCACAAAATGCAGTTCGAAGTCTTCAGCTGATCCAAAATGCTGCAGCAAGAGTTCTGATGAAAATCAACAAGAGGGATCATATTTCTCCAATTTTAGCTTCCCTTCATTGGCTTCCTGTTAAATCAAGAATAGAATTTAAGCTTATAGTTAGAGTGGCTCATGTTACCCTGAGCTACATCTGTAGTTATGCTGCTATAGGCTTAGGCTGCTGGAGGACATCAGGGCCTATTTCTCTCACTCTACTGATTTCTACTGTTCTCCAGTCTACTGTTCTCCAGTTTTGCATTGCATTACATTGAAATGACTGTTGTCATTTCAGCTTGTAACTTTTTGTTCTCTCTCTTTTTTCTTCATAGTAGGTACACCTAGTCTGACGTAAATAAAATTGAATTGAATTGAATCTTTTTATGCACACCCTTGCTTCCATCATCTGTACTGTCGTCTTCAAGATTTCCTTTGTCTCCTGAATTCCCAGAACCTCTGCCTGCTTCACTACTTTTGAATTTTCCACTTCCCCGGTAACTAGCAACTGGCGTTCAACTATCCGTATCCATATCACTATGTAGTTCTTCCTCATCCTCTACAACCTGAGCCGCCATCCTGATCCAGTCACAAACTTGCTTATGCCTACCGCCAACCTTTTCCTTCTTCCTTCAGATAGATTTCTCTGACGAAGCAACGCACGCACCTGTTTCCAACCAGCCTGTCACTCAGTCTCCTACCCGAGAGCGTCCTGTCTGCTCATCTCCATCAACATGGTTTAACCTCTCCTGTCGGGAAGTCTGAACAACAACAACTCTTAATGCATCAAGTGACTTTTGGCATAAATTTACTGCAGCGTGGGTGGGATTGTTTTGTAGTCGAGCAGAGACCATTTTGTACTGGAGGAAAACTTATAAATGATATTTTGAGCGCAAGGTGGGCAGTTTGCAGAACAATTTTTTTTGTGTGAAACATATATTTTTGTGTGCAAAACAAGTTTTATTTGTGTGCAACACCTTTTTTGTGTACAACCTTTCAGCTGAAGACTTTGAACTGCATTTCAACCAGTAAACTAATGTTTGAACCAGGGATGTCAAACGTGCGGCCCGCCGAACGATTTAGTCCAGCCCCGTGGCAAATGCATTATCATTATTTAATGGCTGTATCTCCTTGCTGCATCGACCGATCTGCACTAGATTTTTCTATGAGTCGTGGGGGAGTGCGGTCAAACGCGTACGTGTGTATGTTGCCTGGTGGACGGGCGGGGAAGATGCGTGACAGCTTCTGCGGTGGCTGGCGGCAGGCGGTGCGCGTACCCCAGCGGTGCTTGGCTGCGAGGGCCGCTCATCGCCGCTTGCGGCTTTAATTACATTTATAATCACATCACATTATTACTACTTATTGTAATCAGTAGTATTATTTAGCCTTCAAGCAGCCTAATAGTAATAATAGTGGTGGTGGTAGTAATTGTAATTTATCTACAAGTTACATGGTCAGATAAAATGTATTTGTACAATGCAACTATGTGGTAGGAATATAGAAATGACCAAATGCAATTGTGTAACAAACAGCATAGATGAACTCTGTGTTTAATAGCTGCAGGAGAAGGGACATCTAGTAGTACTCCAGGGACCAGCGACGCACAGGCCAACACACAGCCTGCATTAGGTGAGATTATTTTTAATAGTATTTATTCAAGCCACATCTATACTTTAAAGTACAAAAGAACATTTTTAGCATGTATCAAAATGCAATAGCTTGTTTTCTTAAAGAAGTTCAACCACATTCATTATTATTTCACTTATTAAACACCGCTTGTCTGGCTATACAATATGCTCGAATACATTTGATGAAGATGAAGGGACATCCAGGACCACACCAAGCACTCTGGGCGCCAGTGAAACACAGCTGAGACAGCTGAGACCAGGGACACGCAGCCTGAAGGTAGTTAGTCCTTTGAATAACTAATTCAAGTCTACAACCATCTGACAAAATATACTAGAAATGAAAACACATGTAAATCACAATAACATTCCATCCCTATGAAAGTAACTTCATCCACAGTTTTATTGAACACCACTGATCTGGCCACTGATCTGAAGGGGCCACATTCCAGGCACCAGTGAAACACAGATCTACTATTATACTCTATATGCTGGTCTATAGTATAGTAATAATGTACATTTTTATATATATTTACTGTCTGTTGTATTATAACTTATAAGATCATTGACAAATCTCGGAAAACAGCACAAACGAATTAAGAAAATTTGATGGATATGGATAAAATGAAGAGTACATTTTGTTCATTTGTTA
This sequence comes from Fundulus heteroclitus, assembly GCF_011125445.2. NCBI lineage: Eukaryota > Metazoa > Chordata > Actinopteri > Cyprinodontiformes > Fundulidae > Fundulus > Fundulus heteroclitus. Next base: position 21,393,138 of record NC_046372.1, read on the forward strand.
TTGCATTTCTGCTTGACATTGACTCTCCTTGACTACAGTAGCTGACTTCTTTGCACTCAATTTGCAATTCTGTAACACACACTTTGCACAACTGTAGGCACAATTCACCGCACAGCACAAATACAACTCAATACAACTTCATTGAGTTGTATTTGTGGAACTGTACATACAACTCAATGAAGCACTAAACAGATGCTGAAAACAGTACTGGTATTTTGCACGGCAAAAGTGAGGGGGGGGCCGCAAAACTCAATCTCGCCTAGGGAAACCAAAGGGCTAGAACCGGCCCTGAACGAGATACATATAGCAGAAGGACAACATTGGAGATTTGTCGTGTGTAAGTTCATGAGATAAATGTGAGTCAGTAGTGTGTGCATGTTGTGTGGAATTTTTATATGTCCATGAACATCGTCCGGCAGGCTAGTGTCCTTGATGGAAAGTCTTTATCACTTCGCAGCCCAGCTTGACGCCTCCACAGATGTTTGCAGGGGAGGAGGGAGCAGGGGGGAGTAGTTCTGTGCGATTCCGCCGTAACATCCCAGGGGAGAATTTCGATAGTGGGCAAGTCTGATTAGAATACACACTCCCCGTTCTTTTGCTTTCCATTTGCAAAAATTTGATCAATAGCGTTGAGAGACCAACTGACAAGATCCATAATTTCTTTAGCTTCAGTTTCCAAGCTTTTGGTTGCTGAGAAGAAAAGAGACCGCGGTCGGCGGCTCCGGCCGAACAGGAAAGTCAGAGACGGGCGCCGTGATGGACGGCCCCGACGAGGCAGAGTCGAGCAGCTCGAAGTCCGCAGTCTGCGGCTCCGGCCAAACAGAGAAGTCAGAGGCGGGCGCCGTGGTGGATGGCCCCGACGAGGTAGAGTCGAGCGGCTCGGAGTCCGCAATCTGCGGCTCTGGCCGAACAGATCAGTTGGAGGCGGTGCCAAGCTACAGGTCTCGGTGGAAACCGAGGCCAGAGGCGGGTCCTCCTGGACATCCTCACGAGGCTTGGGCGGAGGCAGGTCCTCCTGGACCTCCTCACGAGGCTTGGGCGGAGGCAGGTCCTCCTGGACCTCCTCACGGAACTTGGGCTGAGGCAAAGCGGCTCCCTCGGAGGCCTCGGGCTGAGGCAAAGCGGCTCCCTCGGAGGCCTCGGGCTGAGGCAAAGCGGCTCCCTCGGAGACCTTGGGCTCATCCTCGTCGGCCGGCGGATCTATTTTCTTGGCGGCCGGCAGAGCGGAGTTTACTGGTGGAGGCGGAACCATCTCCTCGGCTACTTCAGGCAGTGACGGGCCACAGGCTTCGGAGGGTGGCGGCGCCGGGCTACAGGCTTCAGAGAGCGGCGCCGTGGTTGGAGGCGGATCCTCCTCTTGAGCCTTGACGGACCCTCCGCGCCGGTGGTTCTGCTGTCTTCGCCGGGAGGGGACAGATGAGGAATCTGGGGCAATCTCGGGGGTGGCAGCTGGCCAGCAGGGCAGAAGGTCGTCTCGGTCACCGTAGTAGAACTCCCACAGCTGGCTCTCCTTGATGCGTGGGGCTCTGCTAGGTGGAACGATGAGCCTCACTCGAGGGGCCAGCTGCGAGTCATGGAGGTGATGACCGAGACGACGAGAGGCTGAGCGGCTTCTCTCCCTGGCCTCCGGGGGAGCTGTATCAACGCCCACGTGAACCACGGGGGAAGTGGAGTCGACCCGGATCGGTGGCGCAGGGTCCCGGGCAGAAGCCATCTTGGTGTACCTCTCCCTCATCTGGCGTTCGCGCATCTCTACATATGCGAGGATGTCCGGGTCGTCAACTCCTGCAGGTAAGCCCCGCATGGCGCCTGAGTTCACCTTTTGACTGGGCCGTACTGTCAGGGTTTTGTTTACCGATGAACTCAGAACGCACACACGGAACTAAAAGTTTGAGACTTTATTGAAAGAAGTGTGCTGGGTGATGAGTGATGAAGACCGGAGGTTCAGGACTGCAGAAAGTCAGGGATGTAGATGATGGCAGGAGCTGACGGCCCGGAGACAGAGAGTCCACACTTGCTAGGTGCTGCTCGGCTAGCAGGCCTCATAGCACTCAGGTTAGCAGTTCATTGGAGACACCAGGGCACAGAGCTGAGCTTCACCAGGGCGGCTAGTCAGGTTAGCAGAACTTGAGAGACACCAGGGCACAGAGCTGAGCTTCTCCAGGGCGGCTAGTCAGGTTAGCAGAACTTGAGAGACACCAGGGCTCAGAGCTGAGCTTCACCAGGGCGGCTAGTCAGGTTAGCAGAACTTGAGAGACACCAGGGCACAGAGCAGAGCCTTTCCAGGATGGCTAGTCCAGTTAGCAGTTCTCTGGAGACACCAGGACACAGAGCAGAACCTCTCCAGGAACAAACAGTGAACGAACAGTCTTTAGAGTGACTGGCAGGACTAACCTTAACAACAGGAGCAAAACAAAGCTTCCAAGGCAAAACGGGGACTGGCATGGAGAGGTGTGGAATGATGACGGCCCAGTGCTGAACTGAAGGCAGAGGGAGGTTTAAATAGAGCACTTCACAGGTGGAACAAGGGTCTGGCTAATTGGCTGGTAAATGATTATCAGGTGTGACTGACTGCTGAGGAGGTGAAGTGAAAATTGACAGAAAATAACTGATGACTGAAAACTAACAATAAATAAAGTCAAACCTAACCCAAAAGAGATGAAAAAATTAAAGTAACAGAAAAACAAAGCCAAACCAAAACTCAACCATGACAAGTTCATTATTATTTCTTTTAGTTTTATTTATTTTTCTTTGTTTCATTTATGTTTGTCATTTTAGAGGGAACATTGTGGTTAAAATGTTTGTTTGTGACTGCTTTGCTGTAATTTCTTTTCAACCTATGGAGCGTTCTTTTGCAATAAATGCTGGCAGAATTAATTCTGTTTTCAGGCGCAAGAACTGGAGGATGGGCTCTTGAAGGGAAGGAAAATGTTGTGCTGCTGAACTCAGACATTGGACTGAAAATGGGCAAGGACAATGACTGAGGCATCGGACAACCTTCAACAAAAAAACACAGATGAGTTTGGCAGACACAACTTCATGCATTTCACTTCAGATTTTCTTGTACACAGTTAAAACAAAACACACATTTTGAAACACATTGATGATTATGTAAAGGTGAAAACTTTTAAAGAAGCAACTTGATGGAATCATAGAGCAACCTAATAAATTAAGTCTGCATTATATCAACAGTTAAATAAAAAAATGAATTAATTAATTTTTACTAAATAAGCAGAGTAATCTGAACTTTTAAATTACATTTCATGTAATGAACATCTTAGAGTAAGCGGAGTTCTGCCACTCAGGCAGGCATCAATAAAATGCAAAGAAAAGGTTACTGGCTAAAATGGATAAGGCTGCAAAATTAGCATAATGACACTTTGTACTAACTAACATGGGTAAATTTGGGATTAAAGCACCAGTGTACAATTGTTACAATATTTATGGAGATTTAATATCTTTCAACTAGAACACAAAGAAGTCAATAGTTTTTTAACCTGATGTTAAAAGATCCTGAGGGGAAAACACATAAAACTGAGTTTAGCTAACTATTAACCTAGAGGTATTGTAGATCAGGATAATTTAATGATTATTGTCTTATTTACATACAGAAAGGAAATAAGGCCAATTAGATTATGGGGACATTTTGGATCTGGTCAGGATTGCTGGGGGGCTGTGATGATAAAAGGGAAACAGCTTTTTAAGCAATTTTAATTCAGTATGTGCGGATATTCTTGATTCTGTTGCACCTTATAGAATAAGCGCACTAAAGCACTTTCTGAACCGTGGCTTAATGACTCCACACGCGCTCTCAGGCGCTTATGCCGGCGCGCTGAGAGAAAGTGGAAAAAAGACAAGCTTCATGTCTCTAAAGAAGTCCTTCGTGAAAACCTGTCCATCTATCAGAATGCTGTTAGAGTTGCAAAAATGGAATATTTTTCCAGTCTTGTCTTTTGTAATAGTAAGAAGCCCCAAGTCCTTTTTAATATTTTTAACTCTCTTGTAAATCCTTGTGATAACTCCCCAGTTGTACCTTCGCTTACCCTTTGTGAGAGTTTTTTAAAAATTTTTATTGATAAAGTATCTGCTCTTAGGCCACCTGCCTTCTCTTCCGTAGGCCCTAGCCTTGACCTCACCGTTCCTCCTCTAAATGCTGTTTTTGATCAGTTTGAACCTGTGTGTCTCTCCTCACTGGCCAGAATAGTTCAGCATCTCCGACCTACAAACTGTCCCTCAGACAGCATCCCCTCTCGTCTTTTTAAAGACGTATTTACTACGGTGGGCTCTGTCATACTTTTATTTGTTAATTCCTCTCTTAGTACCGGATGTGTCCCAACTGCTCTTAAACATGCTGTTGTACAACCTCTGATCAAAAAGAAAAATCTAGATCCCTCTGTGTTGTCCAACTTTAGGCCTATCTCTAAATTGCCGTTTTTATCTAAAATTTTAGAGAAAGTGGTTTTTATCCAGATTCAATCATTCTTAGTGGCCAATGATATAAATGAGAAGTTTCAATCTGGCTTCAAACCTTTTCATAGCACTGAGACAGCACTGATGAGAGTTTTTAATGACTTATTGGTGACTGTTGACTCAGGAAGTCCTGCTATGCTAGTGCTCCTTGATCTTACAGCTGCCTTTGACACTGTGGACCATGGGATCCTCTTAACGCGACTTGAGCAGTGGGTGGGCATTACAGGATCTGCTCTCTCATGGTTCCAGTCTTATTTGACTGATCGGAGCTTTTCAGTGCAGCTAGGTGAATTCACCTCATCTTCAGCTCCTTTGAGTTCTGGGGTTCCCCAAGGCTCCATTCTTGGACCTATTCTTTTTCTTCTATATATGTTACCATTAGGATCAATTTTCAAGAAACATAAATTTTCTTTTCATTGTTATGCTGATGATGTTGAGATCTACTTTCCTTTAGTATCAAAATCCAACAACCCTGTACAGTCATTTTCTGACTGCTTAAACGATGTAAAATCTTGGATGACCTCAAACTTCCTCAATCTAAATGAAAATAAGACCGAAATTATTACGTTTGGTTGTAGTCCAGCAGTTTTTCCTCCTGGCTCCTTGGGCCCTCTTACACCTGTGGGAGAATTACTTAACTATTAACCTTTTAAAAAGAAAGAAAGACTCAGAGAAAATGGCGTTCCTTTGTCTTAACAACGAGAATTCGTCTTTATTATGCCTAGAAACGTACAAAACGGGTTTCAGGAGCGAATTCTGACATTCAAATACAATGGTCGTCATTTTAAAGGCTCATAATGTGTGTGCGTTAAACACAAGTGTCTGTGTGTCTCCATTGGTGTGTGTGCGCTACACGCTATTGACGTCAATTGGCAACAGGGCTTAAATTCTGGGAAGTGTTTATCACGAAAAGTACAACAACAGAGCGATTAGTTCCACTACTTGACATATCTTGGAACAGTCCTAGTAAATAACGACTCCAGATGTTTTCCTCTTACTCCCATCGGCGTGAGCCAGGGAAAAAGGTCAAAATGACCCTAACTCCCATAAATCCTCCCTTGGCACGTTACAGCGTGACATATCTAGAAGACCTCTTCATTGAAAATCTGACTCCACACTGATCAAGTCTAGCTGTGATAATAACAACATGTAAAAAAGATCTAATTTCTTACACAACCAATGGATAACATACTAATGTAATCATCGTGTCTACACAAGTGCTGATATAAAATGTCATGTAATAAGTGCAGATTACAATCAATAACATATTTCCAATAATAGAGAGAGAGAGAGAGAGACAGAGAGACAGAGAGACAGAGTCAGAGAGAGACAGAGAGAGTCAGAGAGAGACAGAGAGACAGTGAGAGAGTCAGAGAGAGTGTGCACGTATGCAAAACAGTCATTGCTTTTGCAATAACATCTTTCCAATTAGATATGAAAGTGAAAAAACCCCGATAATTATCACTTATTTATGTGTCATTCTCGGGGAAAAAGTCTTTCATGGACCTCTTATACCTCTGAGCATCCGCCGTTATCATCGGTCACCTGACCGACGGCATCAATTGGAAGTCAGCCATGCTACTCGCAATGACATCCAGCACTTGTCATATAAAAGAGTACATAAGCATGATATAATAACAAAACATCATAATACAAACAACAAACAACATATGTAAATTATCTTGCTAATAATATTGATACGCAGGATTAAAAAAACGAAATGGATGTTAGAATCTAATGTTATGATAGTATAAACTAAACTAACCGGCCGCCTGTGCTACCTAATCTATCAAAGCTTCATTGTATTGTATTTTGTTTATTTATTTATTGAGTAACTTAAACAAGGTTAATAGGGTTAGTCATCTTCAGTTTGTGTGCTTGGCTTGGATGAGTTCCTGGACACGTAGCAAAACAAAAAGAGTTCATCCCGATCACGGGGCTCCTTTCCATGTGGCATGAGTCTGCAGCACACGCATGAGTCCATGGACGTGTCCAGGCGGCCGGGGATCAGCCCTTCGGATGGCTGCTGCCTGATGTCATCCATCTATACATTGTCCCCACAATCCACCTTTTCAAAACAGGCACAACACAACACACAATTAGAAAGAATACAATCAGCGTTATCACCAAAATTATTCCTGTTTTTGCAGCCATTGCTCCCCATTCTCCTAAAATTTCTTCCAGACTTTTCCACGACCAGTTGTTTCTTCCAGCATTCTCTTTTACTTCTTCTCTAAGTTTCATAAGTTTAGCCATTACTACCCTAAACGAACCTTTAGGAGCTGTGTTCATGGGAATGTATGTACAGCACTCATTACCAAACATGTGACATACACCTCCCTTGCTTGCTAGAAGCCAATCTAAAGCTTGCCTGTTTTGTATTGCCATTCTACTTGTTTCATGTAATTGGTCTCCTAATGCCATAAATCCTTCCACCGTGAAATTTATCATCCTCTGCTGATTATAATAAATGTAATTTATCCATTCAACATTTTTATTAATAGTAATCTGAGGCAAAATAGACTCAAAACCTGCTTTAACTTCATGTTGTGCTTTAAATTCATCTGGAATTCCTCTTGGTTGACCAATAAGATTTAAATAAACTTTTTCATTTAATCCGTAATCTCCTAGACTCCGACGAGACCTAGTTTTACCTGTTTCAATTTGAACTAATTCTTTTACCCCTTCATACACTAAGGTTATCGGTACTTTCATTCGTACTAATGCACAGAGTCCTACCCACTTAAGTGGTAAAGTGTTCATTAGCATGTCATCGCCACACATCCAGTAACTGTCTGCCACTGGATACGTTTGATCTCCTAAAAAGAAAAGTTTGGGAAAAGTCATAGTTATATTTTTACAGTCCTCTTCTACAAATTCTGGGTTTTCAAACCAAACGGGCTTTGTAGCAAACACTGGTGTTACATTTGCATGCTTAAACCAAGATAACACCCAGGTTACATTACATTTCACAGTGGTGTTTCCTACATTAATTCCTTCATTGTCCTCAAAACCTCCACTAACGAAACATTCGTAGTCTACATCATAATCTATGTCATAATCAGTAGGTGGAACATTATCTGTAGTACTAATGTTAAATTCTGCACACAATGATTCTAATTTATACCCTTTCCATTTTTCTAAGTATTGATGAGAGTTTCTTGAACCATATAAGAGTCTACAACTCAAACCACACATAGGTAATTTAAAAAATGACACTGCGTCTTCTCTTGAAGTGAACTCACCATTGCTACATTTTTTACGCTGCACAACTGCACATTCTTTTGACGTGTATTTTTCTGGAATAACCATAGGTACTGCTCCCGGAGCAACAGTACAGACTAAGCAATCATTTTTAGTTAACTCCCTGACAGTATACCATGATGTTGTATACCATGTATTATGTAAGGCTCTTTGCCATAAAGGATCTCCCCTTGGTCTGATTCCGTGCCATTTAATATCCTGTAGTTTATTTATTGCTCTTGGTATAGCTACTTTTGGATTGCGTTTTTCATAAAATTGATCTAAACCTTCAGAGAAATCCTCACATCCTTCTTTTTCAGAGCATCCATACTGTTTTGGATCCGGTTCTGTGAATTCTAATATTAGGTTGTTGTCCTGGTTTGACGTTACCTCAACCGGAGAAGGTACTGTTGTAATTAATCTTGTTAATGAAGGTTTAGTACTTTTTAAAACTTCCTTTGTGGATTTAACTGTACTTGAAACTACTGCTGTTTTGGGTTCTACTGCAGTTGAAACTATTGTCCGTGGATTTGCTTTAGTCGTGGCGGTTGTTGGAGGTTTGGTTATGCTATTTTCAGGTCGAGGCACCGTAGGTTTTGCATTTTCTAAATTGCTATCAACCTCTGTTGGTAGCACTTCCTTTTTATTTGTATATACCTTTGTAGTTTTATCGTTATTGTTTGAACTTTGTATTGTGCTAGTTAAGATTGTAGATGCTGATGTAACTGTTAATGTCTTAACCGTTAAGGTTAATTCTGTTAATTCTGTTATCTAATTCTGTATGAAATTCTGTATCGGTTACCGTTGCTTTCCATTTGAATTCAGCATGGGTCTTTCTTTTCTTACGCATTCTTTTTGTTTTTACTCTTAATTGTTCTCTAAGACCTAGATGAGTCGTTAACTTTAGTTCAGCTGGCAAAAACACTGGTGTGTACTTGTTCAAACCCATTAACGTTGTGTTGTACTTATCTTGTTCTACAAAGGTGGATTTCCCTTTATAGACCAAAGTCCCACAGTTCATGGTTGGACGTCGACTGTCTCGACCCACATTACTCGTTGTTTTCTCTCGTGGTTGAGCTGACGTTGGCTGATGCTGTGGTGCTGGCTGCAGGCTGTGAGAGTTCATCTCCGGCCTCGCTGTCGTTAGGTTCACCACTTCTGCCAACATCCACAGGTGAAATGTCATTAATACTAGTCTCATTGCTGCAAATCGTCTGTTCACACTTTTTCCCAATATCTGGCTTCACAGTGTCTGTCTTTGCACTGTCTGGCTTCACAGTGTCTCTGGCGTGTACTTTAGTACAATGAGTCAAATGATACCACGTATCACTCCCCTGAACTTGGACGGCGGTTGCGGTCGCTCGTTTGACCTCAAAGGGTCCATCCCATCTCGAGCAGTTCCATTTTCGTCTGAACACCTTCACGTACACCAGGTCTCCTGGTTCGACTGGTCTCCTCACCACCGTCTCTGGACAGGAACTTCTGGCTTTTTCCTGCAGATAGATAGCTCTATGGATAGCAGTTAGTTGATCCATATATGCTTTCAACTCTGTTTGTAGCTGCTCAAGTGCCGGGCCTTTGAATGGAAGCCTCCATTCGGGCACTGGCATTGTTCTGCCTGTTAGCATTTCATGCGGGGTTAAATGTGTGCTGCGGTGCAACTGCATGCGATAGCTCATTAGCGCAAGCGGCAAAGCATCAATCCAGTTCAGTTTAGTAGAAGCACAGATTTTATTCAGCTTAGCTTTCAAAGTCCCATTGATTCTCTCAACAATACCCTGACTCTGGGGGTGATAAACTGCTCCAAGGCGTTGTTTAATTCCTAGCTTTAACAAGACACCTTTCAACACCTTTTGGATAAATGCTGAACCGTTATCTGAGCTGATTTCTGATGGAATGCCAAATCTCGGAATCACCTCTCTTGTCAGAAACTTAATCACTGTATCAGCTCCCAATGTCTTTGATGGGACTGCTTCAACCCATCGGCTGAATCGATCGATCACAACCAGCATGTACCTTTTCCCTTGTACTGGCTTTATCATGTCAACATAATCTATCACAAGATGTTTAAAGGGTCCCTCAGGGACCGGAATGTGACCAATCGGTGATTTTATGCCTTTACGAACATTGTTTTCTGCACATATTTCACATTGACTCAAGATTTCATCCACCATTGCTTGCATGTAAGGTGACCAATAACCTTGCCTTTTCAACTTCTCCATCACTTTACCTCTACTACAGTGATCCAAACCATGAGCTTCTGAGATCAACATTGTCAGCAATGCTACTGGTGCTACTAAATGTCCACTTTGTGATCTCCACAACCCACTTTCACTCATCATCGCACCTCTCTGCGCCCAGAGAGCATGCTCACTCGCACCTGCCTCCTGCTGCATCAGAATGATGTCTTCTGGTGTCACCATTGGTTCCAAGGTGACCACTGGTGCCAAGATAGCCATCTGGCACTTAGACGCTAGTTTTGCTGCCTCATCTGCGGCGTTGTTCCCTTTATTGACTAAATCATTACCTTTACGATGGGCATTGCATTTAATCACTGCCAATCTTGATGGCAGCATCATCGATGCAATCAGCTCTTTTAGCTGTTCTTGATGTAATACTGGACTGCCGTCTGCTCGTTTGAAACCTCTTTGTTTCCAAACAGCAGCAAACAGATAACACACCCCATGGGCATAAGCCGAGTCTGTGAATATGTTTGCTACTTTTCCTTTTGCTAGTTTGCACGCTTCTGTCAGTGCTTTTAGTTCTGCTTTTTGAGCTGAGCATGGTTGCTCGCATTTTTCTGCTTTGACTGTTACAAAGTTGTCTCCTACTTGTTTAACCACAGCATAACCTGCATGGTTTCCAAGATGATCTCTGAAACATGACCCGTCGACAAAGTAAGTGACTTCCGCGTTCACTATCGGAGTTGACTCTAAATCGGGTCTTAGTCTCGTGTATTTCATTGTTTCTGCAAGACACTCATGTGGTTCTCCTTCACAGTCTAGAGGTACCATGTCAGCAGGGTTGTTTGTTGTGCACTTTTGCACAGTGACGTCTGGATATGTTAAAAGTGGCATGTACTGTAAACATCTTGCCTGAGTCATCACAAACTTTCCTTGATTTATCAGTTCTGTGATTTTGTGGTGGGTCCGTATTATTATCGGATAACCCATTGTTATGGTTGATGCTTTTTCATAAGCGTAGTAGACTGCTGCTAGACTTTGATAACATGGTGGCCAGCCTTGGGCCACATTGTCTAGTTTAGTGCAGTAATAAGCAATGGCTTGCTTCCGTCGTCCTACACAGGTTTCTTGCATTAGTACAGCTGACACGTACATGTTTTTTCTGTTGGCCACATACAGGTAAAATACTTTATCGTAGTCTGGCAATGCCAAAGTTGGTGCCATTTGCATTTCCTGTTTTAGTGTTTCAAAGGCTACTTTAGCTTCAGTTGTCCATTTTAACACTGCTTTCAACGACTGGTTTCCTGTCTCTTTTATGAGTTCCCTAAGCGGTGCTGTTTTTTCCGCATAGTTCTCAATCCAGTCTGCATTGAATCCTGTCATTCCCAAAAATGTCATCATTTCGCCGACTGTCCGCGGACTTGGAGCTTTGCTGACACCTTCCAGTTGAGAAGGTGAAATACCAACTGTTCCTTGTGATATTTGTCTTCCTAAGTAATCTACTTGTGGTTGACAATACTGTAGTTTTTGTTTGGAGACCTTGTGTCCTCCCTCTGCTAATCTTTGTAGAACTTTGATTGAGTCCTGATGACAGTCATTTAGTGTGTTTCCGCAGATTAACAAATCGTCCACATACTGTAACACAGTTCCAGTTAAATTGAGTCCTTCCAAATCATTTTTAGCACTTGATTAAATATGTGCGGGCTGAGTTTAAACCCTTGAGGCAATCGGGTATAACTGAGTTTTTTACCTCTGTAGGTAAATGCGAATAAATGTTGTGACTCTTCTGATAGCGGAATGCTGAAAAACGCTGAACAGAGATCAATAACGGTGAAGAAACGAGCTCCAGTTGGTATTGAATTTAAGAGAGTGTTTGGATTTGGCACGTCCGATTCTGCGTCTACTATTATCTTGTTTATTTCTCTTAAGTCATGAACAAGACGGTATTTGTTTTTGTCTGCTTTCAGAACTGGAAAAATTGGAGTGTTGCATTGACTTTCTACTTCCACCAGCACACCTGCTTGCATCAGTCCATCAATGGTTTTCTGAATGCCTCGTTCTGCTTCTGGTTTCAATGGGTATTGCTGGCGAAAAGGAAACTGTGCATTTGGTTTTATTTGAACTGACACTGGCTCTGCAGATTTTACTAAGCCCACATCTGTGTCATGTTTAGACCATAAGTGCTCTGAGACATGTTTTAGCATGTCCCGCATTAATGGTTGATCTTTAGAGGAACCATTTTCTTCAGACTGATCTTTAAGATCAACAGGCACTGTCACAACTTGTGGTTTTGCTGTCATTGTTGTTTCACATAAGATCTTGATCATTGTTCCATCACATGATTGTGAAATTGATGGATTGTCTGTGTCTTCCCATGTTGTCTCAGTTGCAAGTTTCATCATTGGTCCCAGATCTTTTGCATGAAATCCTTTATTTACAAACAATGTAATGTGTGGTACTGATTCTGGAACATTGTACCACTCTGAAATGAAATCATTTTGTTTCACATTTAAAGCTGCACCTTGGTTACCAATAACAATGCATTGTGTTTCAAGATTAACAGTTTTGTTTTTTGTAGAACTGTCCCATTTTTCTTCAAACTCCTTGCTCTTTGAAATGTCATAGAACATGGTGCAGTGGTAATCTAGAAAAGGTTTTCTGGCTTCTGCAATTTGAGCTTTAATGTACCGGCCCCAGTTAGTGACTACACTTTCAACTGGGCCTGAAATGTCTCCTAGCCAATAAACATTAGCTTCATGTGTTTGCATGTACATTTGAAAATCCAAACCTGTTTTATCAACATACAAACCCTGAGGAGAACACCAAATTTTTAATTTCATCTTGCATAATGCATCTCTTCCCAACAGGTTAATTGGTGTTTGGTCAGAGACAAGAATGGGTATTCTTATCTCATCTTCATCAGTTGCCAGTCGTACAGGAGCTGTCATTTGTATTAACTGTCTTGTTCCCGAGAACCCTACTGTTGAAATGAATTTATTAGACATGGGGAGGTGTTTTGCATAATTTGGACTTACACACGTGTAAGCTGCTCCTGTATCGGTCAGCATTGGTGTTTCTTTTTCTTCAATTAGAATTTTTAACATTGGTTCATTTTCAGCACCCTTGCTTACGATCGGGCACTGGTTCTCCCCTGTAAGGTTCTCTGGGCACCCCTAGTAACCAAAATTTGGTGGGTTTACAGGGCGTCTTGTCAGACCTGGACGGAACCGGCCACGCGATTGCCTTCTGTAGGTGCTGTTGCCTCTTGGGCAATGCTCGGCACGATGTCCAAGTTCATTACATATCCAACATGCTCCCATTATTCCAGGTGCACCAGACCTGCCTCTGTTAGTCCAGGCGGAACCTCTTTGTTGTCGTCCGCGAAGTCCGTATGGCTGTGAGTTAAATGCTTGAGGATAGACATTCACCACCGGATGTTGCAGCTGGGTTGGTTGGGGAGCTGGAAAACTCCTTTGTGCCTGATTTTCCACATCAGGTACAGGTTCTGAAAATCCTTGGGGCGGTGGTGCCACATGTTCAGTCGTATTAATCATTATGGCTTGAGTCTTGGCTTTGTTTTTTCCTGTCAGTTCCCCAAGCTGCATTTGTGCCAATTTTCTCTGAACGTTTTTATCTTGTTCTGCAATCTTCATCTCCTCTCTTCTGTGTTTCTCAACTGCATGTATCACATGGTCACGGAACTCTCTATGGGGCATTGACGTCAGAGCCACCACGTCTTCTAACCTGCTTCTCACTGAAGCCGGCATTGCTTCAACGATGGAGTTCCGGAACAGAGTTGTCAACACAGGGCTCTTATCAATTTCCTCCTCTGTTTCTTGCTTCCATCTTTTCATCTCATTTGCGATGTAAGTTGCTGGGTTTTCTGTGGCATCAATGGGATTCGCTTTTAAGGCTTTCAGATCAATTTTTGTTGGAAATTCCTTTCGGAGTACTTCCCACATTGCTGTGCGAAATAAATTGAATCCGATTCCATCTGCTCTCTGTTGGAGCATCCACGCAAAACGTTCCTTCAAGACGTTTTCCATGGTATGTGTTCCCATGCACTGTGCAAGGACAGCCTTTAGATCCCCAATAGCCAACATTTTCCCCACATTTAACTCTTCAAACACCTTTATCCACTTACTGGCACCCTCGTTAATGTCTGGCAATTTTGCGACCACTCCGACAAGATCTTGACTGGCCCACGGCACGTAGTTCGCGACATTACCTTTTACTAATATTGGTAATTGTTTAACATTGGTGTCTCTCTGAGGTGAATGTGCGTTGGGACGATACCTTAAATTAAAATCACTTCTCCTTCTAGTAGTGGCTTGTGCTCCTGCTCCAGGATTTTGTAATGCCTGTTTTTCTGCTATTAGTTGGTTTTCCACTGAGAGCTCGCTGGGATTTCCTGGCACAATATTTTGTCTTATGGCTTCTTCCTCAATTTCGTGTTCCAATTGTTCAATTATCGTGCGGTCAATTTCTCTTTTCAGATCTATCCCTTCGTGATCTAGGTTTATCCAAAATGAATCACCCTTTTGCTTGCCAGCATAGTCAGCATAACAGTCTATCCCACCCATCGGTTTCAAGGTCAACGACCTTCTGACCTCATCAGATATTAACTTTTTTGTTGTGCTGCAGTGCGTTGGTGCTAAATTGTCTACATATACAGGGGAATCTGAGTTTATTGGGCCCTCATTATTCTTATGGGTTGCAACTGAGACAGCTGGAGATCCTGACTTATGCACAGACGAATACATGTTTGCTAGGGCGGGATCTTTTTGGTGAGGTGACCCTCCTGCATCTGTAACACTGATGTGTGAGGCTTTAGTCATAATCTCTTTATGTGATGTAGACTCCTCTCCAGTTTTATCTCCTTCTCTCATCGCATCTAAAATCAGAGAATCTTTGTTCTTGTACTGGAAATCTCCCATTAAATTGACAGTCCCTGAAATTGTCGGGTAAATTCCAGCAGTTTTTTCTGCCTTATCATTTACAGATTGCTGTTTCATCTCCATATATTTTTGCTTTAAAGCTCGTCTATAAGCCTCTCCTTCCGTTTTAAAAAGGTTTAAAATCTTCAGCTCGAGGTCACGTTTATCTTTTCTTTTCTTTGTATTGCTGTTCGCTTTGTAGTCCAGAATTCTGACCTCCATTTGCTCACAGAGAGCAGTATCAAAACTGCCCTGTTCTGGCCACGGGGAAGTTAAACGTTCCGTCCGTTTGCTCCATTTCTTTGAAATCTTTTGAATTTTTGACGCAATTTCGGGGTTCTTTAATCCTATGACAACAATTGGAATGTTTGCCATTTTATTCTGTATTAGTTTCGTTAGGCCAAGTTAAGAAAAACTAGTACTAACAGGTTCTGCTGGGTTAACTTCTCTTCGCAGAAAAAAGAAAAACTCTGCAGTCTGAACTGCCTTTTCTCAAATGTGTGTGTGCTTTCCGTGAGGGAGGGGTGAGCAGTGCAGTCTGATGAGCGGGAGGTGGGGACCTCTTGGCTCGGGACGGCTATGTGTGTGTGGTTCTCCTGCCTGCGTAGAGCTGTATGTGTGTTTCCTGCTCTGCTCTGCCTGCTGAGCTGTTTGTGCGAACTTAGTGTGTGTAAGATTTTCCTTTCGGTGGGGGCTGAGGAATTTGGCACCGGTCACTGGTCACTGATGGCTAAAAATAACTCAGCCTGCTGTTTTTCTCTCTCCACTGACAGGCAAAAGGAGAAACCAAAGAAGTTTGCAGATCTTATTGCCAATAGTTTTCGCACCCGAAAAATCTCTTGCACAATTATCCAACCTTCAAGCACAAAGTATCTACACCCACATCTTATCAACACAACAGCTTAGATAAATATACAATTTGATCCACCAAGATTTCTTACAAAAATAGAAGTTTCCAAGCACTTTACCTTATCACCTAGGCAAACTTTACCTCGGACAGTGGGACTTTGAATTAAAGACAAAAAACAGAGCAAAGCAACCACCCATGCATTTTAGTCACACAATAGAGCTCTCATCTTTTATATTCACACATAGACGTCTGACACACCACAACACAATCAGTCATTCTCAATCATAACTTCTCATCATTCCCACATTCTCACGTTTTCCTTTCACTCTCACTCTCTCACTTTCCCGGGAAACTTATTGTTTGTTTTCTTAATGGTCCAAATGTTCAATGTTCCTGGATTTTAACTGTGCGCACAGAGAATTTAAATCAGGTTTTTTATGGGACCCCGAGCAAAAAAAAAAAATTAAAAATAAACATTTATACTTCACGTGCACCAGCAAGGCCTCTTTGCTTCAAATTTGATAGGAGGCTTTAACCTCGTTTGCCTAAACCTGGAGTACTCAACCAAAAACAGACTGCAGTCAACTCTGTTAAGGCCACATTTTCATCGGAGTTCCACGCATGGAATGATCCGAGAACTGCCTTTTTCTTCTTCAAGCGCTTACATTAACAGGGCCGCGCCCTAAAGACTCCGACCAACCGAACATTTATAAGATCAATTCTTTCAGAATGATCTCTTTGATTCTAAAAAGTTATGTATATTAGAAAAACTTCAGCAAAGACCCGTACTGGTCCGATTCATTTCTTATACGCCGTCGCTTCTAACGTCATATTTGACGGGACATCCGATAAAAGCGGCTGGGAGTAACCAATCACTTCTTTAAGTTGTCATGTGTGCCCAACTGTGGAGGAAGCCAATATCATTCCAAATCTTTTGATGTTTAAGACAACTTATTTTTCTACGTAGAAAAATACCAAATAGATGTCAAGCCAAAGGAACGACCACTCCCGTCTGTCAATCAATCACAAACAACGCTCTTCCCAATTCAAATTACACAGGCGGCAGATTCATCGCTAACAAGCAGAGAGAGCAGAAGACAGAGCAGTAAAAAATGTATTTTCACTCACCTCTGTCCTCTCTCCTCCACCCGGCGCGGAGGGGCCAGTTCCGTGCGGGGGAACCCAAGCCGTCTGTCCGGGAAGGCAAAAACTCCCTTTTTTCCTATCACGTCCGGGGTTCACCAATTTTGTGGGAGAATTACTTAACTATTAACCTTTTAAAAAGAAAGAAAGACTCAGAGAAAATGGCGTTCCTTTGTCTTAACAACGAGAATTCGTCTTTATTATGCCTAGAAACGTACAAAACGGGTTTCAGGAGCGAATTCTGACATTCAAATACAATGGTCGTCATTTTAAAGGCTCATAATGTGTGTGCGTTAAACACAAGTGTCTGTGTGTCTCCATTGGTGTGTGTGCGCTACACGCTATTGACGTCAATTGACAACAGGGCTTAAATTCTGGGAAGTGTTTATCACGAAAAGTACAACAACAGAGCGATTAGTTCCACTACTTGACATATCTTGGAACAGTCCTAGTAAATAACGACTCCAGATGTTTTCCTCTTACTCCCATCGGCGTGAGCCAGGGAAAAAGGTCAAAATGACCCTAACTCCCATACACCTAATATTCGATCATCAGTAAAAAATCTTGGTGTAATATTTGATGATAGGTTGAAATTCGATCGCCAGGTTAGTTCGGTTGTAAAAAACAGTTTTTACCAGTTAAGAATTTTATCAAAAGTGAAAGGGTACCTGCCACGCAGAGATCTGGAGACTGTAATCCATGCTTTTATTAATACAAGATTAGATTACTGTAATTCATTATATGCTGGCTTGGACCACTCACTTTTACACCGTCTGCAGTTGGTACAAAATGCAGCTGCCTGTCTCCTTACTGGCACACGTAAACGTGACCACATATCACCGGTTCTAGCCTCGCTGCATTGGCTTCCGGTTGTTTTTAGAATAGATTTTAAAATTTTATTGTTTGTTTTTAAAGCTCTTAATGGTCGAGCCCCCCAGTATTTGACTGAGCTTCTCAGAATCCATGTCCCGGCCAGAACACTGAGATCCTCTAATCAGTTGCTACTGGCCATGCCTAAAACCAGACTTAAAACCAAAGGTGACCGTGCCTTTATGGCAGCGGCACCGAGACTCTGGAATAACTTGCCTTGGGATATTCGATCGGCAGGCTCCCTAGAGGTTTTTAAATCCTCTCTAAAAACACATTTCTTTTCCCTGGCTTTTAATCAAGTCTAGGTGGACATTTGGCAAATTATAATTTATTTTAATATTTTATTTAAATTGAAACATTTATCCTATTATATTTTTATCTGCATTCAATTTTTCTTTTTGCATTGTGTTTATGTATTTTAGCATTCAGTTTTTATCTTTTATCTGTACAGCACTTTGGTCAACCCCGGTTGTTTTAAATGTGCTTTATAAATAAAGTTTGAGTTGAGTTGAGTTGAGCTTGAAGGTAATATCAATGAATGAAGGTTTTCTCAGAGGAACATCAAGCTGCAATGGCACCCAACATTGAAACTTATGTTGTGTAAAGAACATCTTGAACGGGAGATGAGGTGAGATCCTGGGCTCACATCTAGAGACGTTCCACACACACAGGGGTGTGTGGAGTCCCATGGGGCACGGCTCCTAGGACAAGCTGCTGTGGTTTGGAGCTGTTGTAAAATTGTCACAGCTGGTGGAACCAGGATGGACCCTGAAAGACGATGAGGTGGTTCCACAGGGATTACTTAAAGCCTAACACTGACTGTAAGGGGTTTTGTTTTTGGGGTTGCCAAAAAGAGAAAGCATCAGAGGAAACCTGCCCCCGTCCTTAACTGGGTCCGCCGCCGAAATACATCAGATTACCGAGACCTAGACAAATAGGAACGCTGCTTTGTTGTGAAGAACCAGCATGGTATAAATATTTTGTCTTCTCTGTGCAGATTTGCACCTCGTTTCTTAAGCAACAGCACCTTCCTTAAAAAAAAAGAGAGAGAGAGAGAGAGAGAGAGAGAGAGAGAGAGAGAGAGAGGGAGAGGGAAAAAGGTGTGATGCAAGTCAAGCTGAATTTGGCAAACCATGGAAAGGTTTCCTTTTTCTCAGATGAGTTTTTCAAAATAAGATGGGAAATGACATGAAACGAATATGTTGATGAAATTATACTGCAGAGAACCTTCAACTGTGAAACAATGAAAGTTAAGGCACATTGGATGCTTTCTGTTAAGAATTACTGGAAAACTACTGCAAATACGTTTGAACTTAAAGATTACTCCTGAAATAATAATTAAATTGCAAAATTCTGGGAGCTAAATAATTGTGCACAGAAATATCTTGAATGTTAAAGTGCTTGGAGGATGTTTTAATAAATGACACATGAATGGGGGTTTTGATAGGAACACTAATTACACCTTGTTTCTGTTCCCCAATAGAAACAAAGGCCTTGTGTCTGCAGACCATCTTCACAAAGTGTTTTACTAGGGAGAAATGCAAAATAAAAAGCTCATTGCTTAGAGACTTAGACTTAGACAACTTTATTTGTCATTTTGTATGCACAGAGTGTGTACTGAATGGAATTTCTTTGCATACAGCTTGAAAATTACAGTAAATTACAGGATAAAGTAAATCACAGGATAAAATTACAGGATAAAGTGCAGCAGTGATTTAACAGTAAAACAATTGAAATGTAAACAATGCAGGAGAAAAAGACAGTGTGCGATCACAGTGTACAGGTGAGTATTTTTAAAAACCATTTGTATGTGCAGAAATGATTTGTGCAAGAATGCATTTTAGAAAACTGAGAGTTCGGCAGCATTTGTAATGCTAGATAAGGATGCTAGATAAGGATTTGCAATGATGCAAATGTGCAAATATGCGAATGTGGTTCAGAGCTGCCCAATCCAGAACTGAACACTCACTGCCATACAGCTCAATCATCCTACCTGCAAGCGGGAAACAAGAAGATTTGTGCCTCGTACCCTGAAGGCCTGAAGGCTTCCTTAACTTTGCGTTCTTGACGTTTCAGACTCTTCTCATATTGTGTTACTGTTTGCTTAACTGCTCTGTTCCACTAACTTACATGTTTGAATTTTTGTGTTATGACATCTACACTGTAACACTGCATCATATTGATCAATATGGTTTTGTGGTAAAGAATGGAAACTATTTGCTTCAGACACACACCAAGACCTACAGTTTATGCAATTTTTTGCTTTGATATAGGAAGAACCAGGATCAGATAGGTTCTAAAGATCCTTTAATATTAGCTGGTAATGGTAACTCCTAGTTTCAATACAGGGACTTTTTTCTCAGATTGGCCAAGAGCAGGATTTTACCTGAGGTCACATCAGTTTTATCATCTTTTAAAAAGGATGAGTTTTTGTGGTGAGTAAAGGCCCAGCCTGCCCTCTGATGCTCCACACTGGTACTCCTGGATTTGTAAGGTATGAAAGTGTAAGGGTTTTACGGTGTGGGGGATAGAGTAGACGGATTCGACGTTTGTTACTGAACAGGTTTAACTTACCTAGTCTAATGTAACTTTAAAATAATGTGTGCATAGGGACCTAAAACAGGCCTAACTCTATTATTGAAAACCCAAGTTGTAGATAAAAGCTAAACCTTAGATCTTGTGTGTTAACCCTATATGAAGCATTCATGTTGATCAGTACTAAAAGTTCCAGCACCGCAGGAACCTTTTGGGACCCACATTACAAGTTTACAGAAATGGATCATGTGTGTTTTGTTCACATATTGCTGTGATAGGTCATCTTGTTTCGTGTGTGATCACACAGAGAAAACTTTCTCTCTACGATCAAAAGGGAGAAGTGTGAATGGAGAATTATCCTGAAGTCACTTTGGCCTCACGCTACTTGGATATGTTATCATGGGCCTGTTGATTGCCAAGGTCGAATGCTGCGTAGATACTTTGTGGGATGATTACTGTATAGGATAGACTGTCTTTGTTTTGTCTCATCCCAAAGCCACTGCGTAGTATTAGGGAGAGACAAAAAGCGAGACAGGGCAGACGCAGACTGCCGCAGGACCATGTGGTGTGATTACTTTCCATCTATGTGATCTCCTCTCTGTTTCTGGAACTTCATCACCGTCATCTCTTCATTCAGTAATGATGGGAATTCAGTTATTATTGTTTAGAATTCCATCCACAAAACTGTGGCATTAAACCTAATTACTTCACTCAGACAAACGCAGACCTGTTTTTCCTCACTATTTTTTACACAGATATGTGATCTTTCATTTTTGAAATGCTTCAACTCGGAGTCAGTGCCAAAGTATATATATTTTTAATATCTGAAGCACACTTACTTGAAGAAGAATGGGTGGGGGGATAACAATCTTGACTGTCATTATTTTTTGACTTACATGCAGTTTTATGCATTGGCTCTTTATCTCACAGACACTTTGACCCTTATTCCTTGTTAATTCATTTTACTTTGATTATCACACTAGATTCAACAGTTTTTCCCCACCAACACAATCTGAAGTGCTCCCTGTTATGGGAGTTTTGGGTGGAATATTAAACAATAGTAACTGAGTTCCCATCTTTACTAAATGACGAGACGGTGGTATAATGTTCCAGTACTTTTATTGAGAAACAGAGCAGAGATTCACATAGTTGGAAAGTAATCGCACCCCACGGTTCCGCTGCAGTCTCTGTCTGCCCTGTCTCTGCCTGCCTCGCTTCTCGGGCTTCCCCTAATACTGCACCGTGGCCTTCCCATGAGACAAAACAAAGACAGTCTATCGTAAACAATCAGGATCCCTCAGCAGCTGCAGCATTTGGCCTTGCAATCAGAAAACAGTGGATCTTATATACAGACATCAGGTCTCCAGGCCTCCTCTGTCCGAGTGGTGTGAGGCCATAGTGACTTCAGAATAATAATTCTTATAACATTCCTCTCTTTTTTTTTTTTTTTTTTTTTTTTGATGATGGCGTCGTCAGCATCAAGACAAAACAAGATGACCCATCACTTGAAAATGTGAACAAAACACAGAGGAACCATTTCTGTAAACTCGTAAAGTGGGACTCAAATGGAACCGGGTAGTGCTGGAACTTTTAGTACAGATCAACATGAATGCTTCATAGAGCTTTAACACACAAGATCAAAGATTTAGCTTTTGTCCACAATTTAGGATTCATCTAATTAGGTAAGGCCTGTTTTAGGTACCTATGCGCACATTATTTTAAAATTACATTAGACTATGGTAAGCTAAACCCTGTTTAGTAACCAAGGTCGAATCTGTCTACTCTGACCCACCCTGAAAACCCTCCTACTCCTTTCTCCACTCACCCCTACGATGGACAATAATCCACCACTCCAAACTTACAACACCAGGAGCAAAGGCAGGAGAGGTTCAGTGCGGGCAGGGGAACAACTGAAAAAGCTACCCCCCCCCAGGGGATAGTAAAAACTGGAAAGCCCCCTCCCAGGGAGATCTGCTCTCGGCCAATCTGAGCCTGAAAACCCTGTATTGAATCTAAGTGTTATCATTACCAGCTAATATTAAAGGATCTTTAGAGCCAATCCGATCCTGGTTCTTCCTATATCAAATCAAAAGGTGCATAAACCATAGATCCTTGTGTGTCTGAAGCAAACAGTTTCCATTTTTTACCATAAAACCATATTGATCAACATGATGTAATATTAAAGTGTAGATCTCATAACACAAAAAAAATCAAACGTGAGTCAGTGGAACAGAGCAGTTAAACAAACAGCAACACAATATATGAGGAGAGTCCTAAACGTCAAGAACGCAAAGTTAAGAAAGCCTTCAGGCCATTCAGGCACAAGGCAGAAAATAATCTAATCGCGCTTAGGGTCTCTTCAGGCATCTCCTCCCGTTGAAGAATAAAGAATCAGAGTTCTCTGGCTTCTTCATCCCCAGTCCTCTTCTTGGTTCCTCCTCTCAGGCTGGACGATTGAGCTGGATGGTAATAAGCGTTCAGTTCTGGATGGGCACTGAGCATTTTATTTTGCATTTCTCTCTAATAAAACACTTTGTGAAGATGGTCTGCAGACACGAGTCCTTGTTCCCACTAGAGAACAGAAACAAGGTGTAATTAGTGTTCTTATCAAAACCCCTTTCATGTGTCATTTATTAAAACATCCTCCAAGCACTTTCACATTCAAGATATTTCTGTGCACAATTATTTAGCTTTCAGAATTCTGCAATTTAATTATTAATTAAAATCGTAATCTTTAAGTTCAAGTGTATCTGCAGTAAATTCATAATAATTCTTAACAGAATGCTTTTAATGTGTGTCTTAACTGTTGTTGTCTGACAGTTGAAGTTCTCTGCAACATAATTTCATCAACATATTCGTTTCATGACATTTCCCATTTTATTTTGAAAACCCAACTGAGAAAAAGAAAGCCTTTCCATGTGAAAGCCTTTTCCCTCTCTCCCTCTTTTTTTTTTTTTTTAAAGAAAGCGAGGTGCTGTTCTGCACCGAAAAGACAAAATATTTACACCATGCTGTTACTGTTCAAGGACGCCATGGTTCTACAAACAAAGCAATGAGAGAGAACAGGAGCTTTTGAAAACGCTCTAACATTGTAGAACAACTAAAGCTACTTAAGCAAATCAGAATTAGTTCCCAAATTAATCCTATAATAAAGTAAACCATACATGTGATTATTTATTTTCTTAAACTGAGGATTAAGGACTTTTATTAAGAAGTTCTTGGGTGAACACGTCTCTGCGTTCCTATTTGTCTAGGCCTCTGCAATCTGATCTATGATCTATGTATTCTGAGTGCCTGGTCAGGAAGGGTTAAAGGTTCTCTGAAGCTTTCTGTTTTCAGCAACCCTGAAAACCCAGAACCCTTTACAGTCAGTGTTAGGTGTCAGGTAACCTGTGGGACCACCTCGTCGTCTCTCTGGTTCCACCAGCTGTGTCAAGTCCACAACAGCTCGTCCCTGGGTGCCATGCCCCAGGGGTCTCCACACCCCCCTGTGTGGAACGTCTCTCATTGTAAGGATCTCACCTTATGTCCCGTTCAAAACAGGAGTTCCAATGTGGGGTGTCTTTGCTGCTTTAATGTTCCTCAGACAAAACCTTCATTCATTGATACACCTTCAAGCTGTTACCCTTTTATCATCACAGCCCCCAAACCATCCTGACCAGATCCAAAATGTCCCCATAATCTAATCTAATTAAATTTATCTTAGTTATTTTCTGTATGTAGGACGATAACCATTAAATTATCCTGATCTAAAAGACCCTCAGGTTAACGGGTTAACTGGTTAAAAAGACTTTTGAGTTATTTATGTTCTGGTTGAAAGATATTAAATCTCCATAAATATTGTAACCATTGTACCCTGATGCTTTAATCCTAAATTTACCCATGTTAGTTAGTAGGATGTGTCATTATGCTAATTTTATTGCAACCTTATCCATTTTAGCCAGTAACCTTTTCTTTGCGTTTTATTGATGCCTGCCGGATTGGCAGAAATCAGCTTACTCTAAGAGGTTCATTAAATGAAACTAATTAATTCATTTATTTATTTAACTGTTGATATAATACCCACTTAATTTATTAAGTTGCTCCATGATTCCATCAAGGTGCTTCTTTAAAAGTTTTCACCTTTACATAATCTTTATGTGTTTTGTAATGTGTGTTTTGTTTTAATTGTGTACAACAAAATCTGAAGTGAAATGCATGAAGTCGTGTCTGCAGAACTCATCTGTGTTTGTTGTCGAAGGTTGTCCGATGCCTCAGTCATAGTCCTTCATTGTCCATTTTCAGTCCAATGTCTGAGATCAACAGCCAAACATTCTCCTTCCCTTCAACAGTCCATCCTCCAGTCCTCACGCCTGCAAACAGAATGAATTCTGCCAGCATTTTTTGCCCAAGAAAACGCTCCATAGGTTGAAAGAAAATTACAGCAAAACAGTCACAAACATTTTAACTACAGTGTTCCCTCTAACATGACAAACATAAAAGAAACAACAGGACGGAAAAAAATAAATCAAACTTTGTCTCTGACAAAATAAAACTCAAAACTGGATCAGGCTGAAGTCAATGACATCACCTTAAGTCCTTGTCCCAAGGATCAGCCCCCATGGCACTGCGGCACTGTTTTTGCATTCTCTCGCATCTGAGAATGTCTAAAATGAGACTAAATCTCTATGTTAGCACAATCCTATCATATTGACCAGGTTTATTTGCAAAGAAAAAGAAGCAGAAAGATAGAGCTGTTAATAGCAGAAAGCAACAAACATCTTTAAGACACCACCTTTTCTGCTGGAAGATCTCCTGGCATAAATGGTTAAAACTAAGTATAATTTAGTGGCCAAATCTGATTATAACTCCTTACCGCACTGCTATCACTGTCTTTTCAGAGTCTCCTGTTGGCAGAAAGGTGGCGTCTCCTTTAATCTGAAAGCAATAACTCAGAGAAAAAACAAGAGTGTTAATAGCATGCAGTTAAAACCCTGGTCCCCTTAGTGTCCCTTTAACGTGATGTTTTCCCTTTTTTTCTCTGATCCTGGGAAGGTTTCTATTCTTCCCCTTTCCTTTGAAACTCTGTTCAAAACACCTCCAAAAGAAAGAAAACAAAAAAACGAAAGAAATGAACCAAAAAAACTAAAACAAAATTGTTTTCCAAGGAGCACAATTATGTCTTTTCCAATATGACATAGGTTTTTGACTTATTACAAACCTTTTTGATATCCTTCTGGTCCTTTGACCATGTGTATTTGCTGTTAGTAATACTTTTATTCATATATACCTTTTCAATCTTAATTGGTCAAGTGTGAAACTTTAAAACAATGATTTTTCCCTTTTAGTTTTTGAGCTTTTAGTGTTTCTCTATAAATGATAAGAGTTTTCCCCATAATTCAGCACATTGAGAAGGCTACCCAAAACAAACCAAGATTAGAATTAAAATTTAACCCTTCAGAAGCTGGCTTTATTTTATTTTTTCCCCTCTGACATAGTTTTCGTGCCCCAGGCCAGAACACACAGACCCAGCCTCGCCATAAACATTCAGATGTTTAAATCATGGTCAGATTTGTTTATCATATCTATTGTCCTTCTCAGGTTATGCTGTCCGTCTGAGGTTCACCTCAGTTCAGCATAACTAATAACATCAGATGATTTTGTAACTGATGACGCGTGTAACGTGGCCTTCTGATATTTTGACGCTTTTCAAAATTTCTCATTAGTTGCATTCAAATTCCAAGCAAAAAATAAATAAAATAAATTAATAGAAAACCCTTAGAAAAGCAATTCATATTTAGTTCCATACAGGTTTGTTCAAAGCACAGTTTTCCCTCATCTATTTAAATCAAAAATCTTGTATATCTAAACTTCTTTCAACTGGACTGGTTTGTGATGAATCATTATTATTATAAGCAGTGAGATCTCAGTAATTTTAAATTACTTTAGGGCTAAAAAACAAGTGATAGGATCTCAGCCTAATTTTGTAAAACAGTAAACTTAACAAGCTTATGTAAAGCTTATTACCAGTTCCTATTTCTAACAAAGCTGAAATATTTCCGTTCAAGCCATGTTAATCTCTCCGTGTATCAATTTAATTTGGTCCTGATATTTAATGTTAAAAAACAAACTTTGTTATTTAAATCTTTCTTTTACTGTACCTCTATTGTTAACATAGTCCATGCTCATAGCTCTCAACTCTCACGCATTGACCGTGTGACACACGCATTTCACTAACTTCACACGCTCACACGCAACACAAGACATTTCATACGCAAACATGGAATTTCTCACGCATAAAAATCACAAAGCCCATCTGGGCTGCGGACGACAAAACTCCGCCTTCTGCTGAGCTGTTTCGGCTTCTTTCACAGCTTGTGGCCATCAGTAATTCCTGCTGCAGTTCATGTTAACAGAGCAGCAGGAAGAGTGATCAGAGTTATGAATAATTTTAGTCTTAACAGTGGTGAAAGTGAGCCGGTAAGGTCCTGTACCGCGTACACAGGAGGGGGCGGAGCTGCTGCCAGATGACCGGTTCATTCAGAACCAGTCATGGCTGCACACTGGATCATAAAACAGTTCTGCTAACCAGATGCAGTTTAAAAAGCCACTTGGTCAGTTTATAAGTTTCGTTTTTATTAATTCTGCATTTTTTAACTACATGCACCGTATTTCTGTGCCTCCACGCTTGCTCCTCTCCCTCCCCTCCTTTCCCTCGGAGCAGGGGCTTTCTGGGCGTCAGTGTGCCCAGAGCGCACTGACGAGAGCAATAGAGATTCGTCTGGTCAGCGCAGCGACTGACTGAGAAACCTGTCGCTGTGAAAGGTGATAATGGTTATAAACTGTAACAGTCTAGAAGTGCATTGAGCTGAAAGGAGGGAGACATCAGCAGCTGGATCGTGCGTAAAGACGCAGCGGGAACCTCTGTGTGCTTCAGTGTTGCTGCTGAGGGGATCAAGGCTTGATGAAACTCAGTCTGATTCACTAATCAGGTTATAGATTTACAATGATAAACAACCCATAGATGAATGTGTAACAGTGTAATAATTTGGTCAATAACTTAAAACTACTTAATTTTATTCAGTATTATTTGAACAATTGTGTATTTTTTTATGTCTTAATCCATTAACTGAACAATAAAGTATTAATACGTCTCTTTCTCTTTTTAACACAAGTAATACATGTCTACTTCATTGTCTGGTGGGATAAAAATGAGATGGAGTTGACTCCACCGGCTCTAGGGTCCGGTTAGCCCCGCCCCCGAAACAAGCCCCGCCCCAAATTAGCATAATCTCACTCTTAACTTTTGATAAAAGTTGAGAGGTCTGTCCATGCTTAAAATGTCATTTGAATTACGGAGCTGCAGTTCTCCCAAAACAAATGAACATTCTGAAACCATGAACATTACTTTTACCCCGAATTAATTCACACAGACGAACGTTTAGTTACATAGATACATACACACGTACGGTTACATACAAACGATGACATTCAGACAGACAAACACGTGCAGACCTGCTTTTTCACCATCTTAAATAGTTCTATGTTTTTCATAATTTTTAAACGTCAACGCCGAAAGATGTTTTAAGTTCCCGCTTAGTTTAAAAGGTGGAGAGCGTGCGCTGGTTACGACCCCCCGATGCTTCGTCCACACGCGGTTTTACGTTTCAGTCCCGCAAGGATACAACTCTGTGTCTCGCAGACACTTGGACGCTTACCCATTTTTGAAAGTTATACGTCGCTATTAGCAGTTTAGACCAATTTTATCCACAACGGAAGTGCCTAATCGGTCCCCACGTAAACGCTTCCCCGGTGCAACGCCTTTTTAGTTTCGTTTCCGTTTTCTGTTTTTTATTCATTTTATTAAATTTTCGCTTTTCTTTTTTCTCTTAATTTTATTTTTATTATTTAGTAGCAGTACTGCAATAAAATAAAATAATAGTAATAATAATAACCCCTATGTGAGAAATCTGCATGTTTAATCAAATCATATCAAATCATTTATGCATGTCATGCGTCTGGGCCCCTACGTTTTTCAGCATGAAATCGAACGTCTCACCCTGGGGCTAGGCTGGACCCTGAAAAACTCTGCCTTTGACCCATTACACTGACTCTTCTGCTTCCAGACCTTTTTTTTTTTTTTTTTTTTTTTTATTTATTTTATCCTTTTTTTGTGTTTTTTATTATTTTTTACTCGTTCTTAGCACGATCGACCAACTAAATGAAAGGCCTCACATCTGATGGTCGGCTTTTTGGTATAATGGTCGGGGTCCCCACTTATCAAAGCTGCGAACGTCTTCGCAACAGTCAAGGACTTAAGCATCCCTGCCGCTTTCATCCACAACAGAAGTGGACAGCCTCTTGCACAAACCCAAGACAAGAGGACTTTAATGGACCAGCTGCAAACTGCTCAGCCGGTCACCTGTTCTCCAGGTGAAAATCACTCTGCCCCTCCTTCCCCCTTGTGGGAAAGTCCGTATTTCAGCTGAAAACGTATTCTAATTAAATTTTGAATTTTAGTTTAATGTTTAAACCTTAGTCACCGTTCGGTATTGCGAACCCTGTTTTATTTGCCTTAAGGATTAAATATAATTCATTATTTCTACCGGCTTTTACTTTTACTACCTTTTAGGTTTACAGTTTTAAATTTTAAAATTTCTTGAGGTATACTTTAAAATGGGGTTTAAAATTTAAAAGCTTGCAAGCATTTTTGACCAATTGCGTTTGTTTTTAAAAGAGCTGGAAAATAATCCCCTTACCGTCTCATGAAAGAAAGGTTCGGATCTTCGCGCCGACGCCCAGAGACGCTCCGAGACCAGGAGCTCCTCCACATCCCTTGAAAATCCATTTGGGGTACCAGAGGCCGGATAACCTCTCCGGGCCGGCCAAAGCAGCTCCTGTCCCCGGACTCCCTCGCTCGTCGGTCGAAGATCCTGTTCGTGACGCCAAATTGTTATGGGAGTTTTGGGTGGAATATTAAACAATAGTAACTGAGTTCCCATCTTTACTAAATGACGAGACGGTGGTATAACGTTCCAGCACTTTTATTGAGAAACAGAGCAGAGATTCACATAGTTGGAAAGTAATCGCACCCCACGGTTCCGCTGCAGTCTCTGTCTGCCCTGTCTCTCTTTTCGGGCTTCCCCTAATACTGCACCGTGGCCTTCCCATGAGACAAAACAAAGACAGTCTATCGTAAACAATCAGGATCCCTCAGCAGCTGCAGCATTTGGCCTTGCAATCAGAAAACAGTGGATCTTATACACAGACATCAGGTCTCCAGGCCTCCTCTGTCCGAGTGGTGTGAGGCCATAGTGACTTCAGAATAATAATTCTTATAACACTCCCCAAAATGCCTCACCCATGCGGTGCTATGTCTTTTAGTTCCATTTCCACAGTAACTCAGTTTTAACCTGAAACATTCATCTGCCCTTAAAAGTTACAAACGTTCTGCTCACATAGGACCTGACATCACAGCTCCTAGAGATTTAAAATGAGAAGTCTCACCTTATCTTCTTTGCAGCTGCTGCTGTGATGTCATCTTCCTCTGTGGACCTTCTCAAATAAAAAAATAAACTCCCACTCAGACCGGGCAGACTCACCATTCGTTAAAGAATTGACCTGGCTGTGCTCACCCCAGATTCTTTTTTTTAATAAAGTAATGTTTCTATTGTAGACTTCTGTAGTAATGAAAAGACTCTTAAAACCAAAACTAAATTTTATCATATTTAATCTAAAAGGCAGAGTGATGCTTTAGTACTGGACTATCATACAAAACAATGCAACGGCAGATTTCCGAACACCTGAGAGAGCCCTGTTTATTCCTCAAACAGACATTAAGTCTCTGTAATCTCATAATACCTATCAATTGTGAGGAGGAGTTGGTCCAATTACTGGACTGGAGTAGCAGTTGATTGTATTCAGTGTTCAGCCTTTACCTTTCAGCGAGCTGCTTGAATGTGGAAGGATCACATATTATGTTGTTGATCAATTTGATGCAGGATCACAAAATAAGCTCTTACTGGAAAAGAAAAAAAAAAATCAAAATCCGTCCATTTTCTTCCGCTTATCCGGGGTCGGGTCGCGGGGGTAGCAGCTTCAGTAGGGAGGCCCAGACGTCCCTCTCCCCGGCCACTTAAGCCAACTCCTCCGGGGGAATCCCAAGGCGTTCCCAGGCCAGCCGGGAGACATAGTCCCTCCAGCGTGTCCTGGGTCTTCCCCTGGGCCTCCTCCCGGTGGGACGTGCCTGGAACACCTCACCAGGGATGCGTCCAGGAGGCATCCTGACCAGATGCCCGAGCCACCTCAACTGGCTCCTCTCGACGTGGAGGAGCAGCGGCTCTACTCTGAGTCCTCCCCGGATGACTGAGCTCCTCACCCTATGTCTAAGGGAGAGCCCAGAAACACTACGGAGAAAACTCATGTCGGCCGCTTGAATCCGGGATCTCGTTCTTTTGGTCAGGACCCAAGGTTTGTGACCATAGATTAGGGTAGGAACGTAGATCGACCGGTAAATCAAGAGCTTCGCCTATTGGCTCAGCTCTCTCTTCACCACAACGGATCGGTACAGCGTCCGCTTCACAGCAGATGCTGCACCAATCCGCCTGTCGATCTCCCACTCCATCTTCCCCTCATTTGTGAACAAGACCCCAAGATACTTGAACTCCTCCACTAGGGGCAGCACATCCTCCCCAACCCAGAGAAGGCATTCTACCCTTTTCCGGTTCAGGACCATGGTCTCGGATTTGGAGGCACTGATTCTCATCCCGGCCACTTCGCACTCGGCTGTGAACCGCTCCAGTGAGAGCTGTAGATCACGCCCTGATGAAGCCAATAGGACCACGTCATCCGCGAATAGCAGAGACGCAATCCTAAGGCCACCAAAACGGATCCCCTCAACACCTTGGCTGCGCCTAGAAATTCTGTCCATAAAAGTTATGAACAGAATCGGTGACAAAGGGCAACCTTGGCGGAGTCCAACTCTCACCGGAAACGAGTCCAACTTACTGCCGGCAATGCGGACCAGACTCTGACACGGGTCGTACAGAGACCTGACAGCCCTTATTAAAGGGCCCGGTACGCCATACTCCCGGAGTACCCCCCACAGGATCCCTCGGGGGACACGGTGGAATGCCTTCTCCAGATCCACAAAGCACATGTAGACTGGTTGGGCAAACTCCCATGCCCCCTCCAGGATCCTGCTGAGGGTGTAGAGCTGAGCAAAAATCTAAATGAAAATCCTTTTTTTTTATTTTAAAACAGATGATATATTATTAGGATGTAACTTTAGCAACTCCTAATGAAAACCTATATAATAAAAACCTATCTATCTATGTGTGTGTGTGTGTGTGTGTGTGTGTGTGTGTGTGTGTGTGTGTGTGTGTGTGTGTGTGTGTGTGTGTGTATAGTGGATTCCAATTTTGGTCTGCTAAACTCTTTATTTAATCGATATTCAGAGAAAGAAAAAAACTGGCTTCATTCAGTTTTTATGAATAAAAATCGAACTCTAAATCTACAGTAAATTTCCACTTAAGCTGTTATCTCAGTTCTGGAGGCTCACAGTTGAGCAATCTGGATGTTGGGAGCTGGGTCATTATAGTCCATTGTTTGGTGTGAGCTGCTCACTTATTCACCTGGATTCTGAGCACACTGCTGGACTAATCCCCTCAGTTCAGATCGGTTTGTCATGCATCCAAAATTGTAGATCACTTTCATCAGCACTCTCCTTTGTTCTTGAGGTGCAGGTGGACTGCTGTGCCCACGAGCTGCTGGCCCTCCTGTGCTGCTCCATGGGTTGACGTAGTTGTTCAGTTTCTCTGGTGTAGGAGTGGGAGCAGTCCTCGCTGAATTGGACACAGACACAACGGTGTCAATCAGCTGTGGTTTGGGTGCTCTGTCTTTGGGATGAACCAGTTTTTGAGTGTTATTAGGGTTGACATTTACCAGTATGTTATGTTTCTCCTGAGATCCTCTGAAACTGCTGACACAGGTGGAATGGCAAAGTTTTACGACTCCCCGTTTTCTCCTTTCTGTTAGATGCTGTGTTGTGTTTTCTGCTACCTTTGTTGGCTGACTTGGCAAATGCCCAGTTCGGATAACCACATGTTTGAAGGCATTTTTGATGTTGCAGTTATGGTAGAGAGCAACAAGTCGAAGACTTAACCTATACTGTCTCAAGTTGGGGAAGACAAAAACAGAACCCACAGTATCCATTTTTGAATAAAATAATCCAACTTACAAAACTACTCAGAAAATACCAAACACTGTCACAAAGTGGCTGCGTGGTACAAACAAATGGCAAGTCTCCATTTCCCTGCAGCTAACTGAGTGACCAGAACCCTGCCTAACCTTAGCCTAGTCTTCAGGCCTTCCTCCAAGAGCCAAGGCACTTGAAGCACCAAGATACCACTGGCAGCAAATCCTTCCAGGTCAAAAACCTCTCAGGCAGCAAACCACGGCGGTGCCCTCAGCCCAGAGTCCAGCCCAAAAATAACAAACTAAAATAATAAACAGGGTCATCTAAAATGGAGTTGCCAAAACAACCAACACCACACAGCACTTAACAAAAAGACTTCTCCCCCCCCCTCCAAAAAAAGTGCCAGAATCCTTATGGACCTCCAACCACATACAAATGGAACATTGAAAATGTCCAAACTGTAGTAAGGTTCCAAACACCTTAAACTAGCCCAAATATCTACCAGCAACCTGTAAACCGGACAAACAGAGTCAGGGCATGTAACTGCAACCTGAACACAAAATGAGCCCAATTAAGCCTTATTAGTCCACATAAATTTGGACGAGCCCCCACAAATGTTACATCCACCAGGCTGGTTTGGTGGGGCAACATTGAAGGAGATCATACAAGGACTTTCTGGTTAAATTAAAGTTGAATTTATTAAATTATACTAAAGAAATAAAACCTGAAAAGGCAATACCTGAAATAAGAAACCAAAATGGATTAACGCAAAACCCATAACTAACCAGAAAGAAGCAAACACAAAACAAACCTAACAAAACCCTAAAATAGGATAAACTACAAACCAAACCAAATGTGGTTCTGAGGAGGGAAAGCAGGAAGAGAGCCTCTCCTCTGCTGCAAGCATAGCAGCTTTAAAGCAGCAGAGCACTAATCAGGGAAATGCATCCCACCTGCAGAAGGCCTGTCTCTTGAACCCTACGAGGAAAATAAGGCCAGGACTGACTGCAGCCGTAACAAACAGCAAACTCTGCACACATATAGAATAAAGGAGTGACAACGTCTGTTCAAGATCAAGAATTTAATAAGAGAAATAAAATTAACATCCAGAAAACATCACTATATAATGCTGTTTATCTGAATTAACACTATATTTCAATCAACAAATCCTCTACTAGGCTAGCAAAACTTAACTAAACTACTAAGCGAAATTAAAATAAAAAGAAGCAAAGGAACTATGTACAAAAGAAAGAAACAAAAAGTTGAAAACCATCCTTAAGTTGAAAACCATCATCAAGATGATTCAGTGAATCCTGGTTCACTTCAGATCCAAGTTAGAGAACCAAAGTTCATCTCAAGGAAGATGGAATTAGATCAAATTAGCTTAAGTAATTTAGAACATTTGGTATGTGTTTTAACCCATTCACAATGCACATTCTGAGTTAAACAAAACATAATTTGATTAAATGAAATTTTAAAGAATAATTTTCTCAGCAGAAATCCGTAACTTTAGTACTCTTCATTTTATTAATGCGATTATTCATCTGGAAACCTAGGGAGCGCTCTAGCAATCAGTCACTTGATGGATTAAACCTTAAGTTATGTAAAACATTACATCGACATTATTTTCCACATTAATGCTGTAACAATGCTCATAGCACTATTGAACAATGGTGGAGGGAAAAGAAAACAAGCACTATCATTAAAACGAACAGTAGTTGTGTTGACTCGTTGGTAGCACCAATGTTACTTGGGAACAGTGTTCCCTCTAAACTGCGTGCGTGCGCAATCACGCATGGTATCTGGATTCAGCACGCGTAACAAATGTATGCTGCACAGAAAATAAAATCCAAGCTAAACTGAACACAAAATAATAATAAAACAACTTATTTTATACCATTTTACAACTCTGGTGAGATGGTGTTCCACGGTCTCGCTCTGTGAGCGCCAGGTGCTGATCTGAGCACACCACTGATTGAAGTGTGGGGCAGATGTCTTTATTTGTTCGCCACATTGCGGTGAGCATCTCTGTTTTGGGCTACGTTTCAGAACAAAATGGGCGATCCACTCCAAGTAGAAAGCTGCTGCTTTGAGTAGTTCTACCCCATACTCAGCTATTCGGTTTTAGAACAGGTGATATCAGTCAGGTAACAAAACTCAGCATCTGATAAAGCACGAGTTAAATGTGAGCAGGAAAAATGTCCTCCTCAATGGAACGCAGATAACGTGATTCACCATGGCAACGGCAGTAAATAAAAAGCTTTAAAGTGCATATTTCCCGCAAGTGAAATTAGAAACCTTTAATGAAGGCTTGTGGAGAGTATTAAACCATAAGAAACCATGCTGTTGCTACTGAAAAGCGAGTTGGCGGCAGAGAGTAGCTGAAAAAGTCAATGCATAAGTGATATAAGAGTGATTTGATTTACAGCTGTTTTCTCACACTTTGCTCATTCAACACAAAAGGGGGAGTTGGGGGGGTATATTGATTACAAAACACATTGAAAGGACATGGCAGCAAATCATGATGAAGTGTGCTAATCAGGTAAGGTTAAGTTTTAAGTTTTTCTTATGTTTAATTGTACTCGACTAAAGCATTAATTGGCTATATTCACCATATGCAACTACTGATGCGATGTTGTGAGTTATTGAAATAATGATATGTATATCTTTTTGCCAGCATTGGTCACCCATCCTTCTGAAGATTAGTTGACATTAATTGTCTTGTAGGTGTTTAATTTGTGCTATCCTCACTTTATATTAATCATATAGGCTATATGTATATTTTCAGCTGAAGTGAAGATGGTGTTATTTAAGTGAAGAAATGTGCCGTGGCTCTAACGGTGTTGCGGGAAAAGAATATATAAATGACAACTAAAATATAGAGAAAGTTAGAGCTGGCTTTGCCCAAATTTGATACAGAATAAATTGTTGCTTTCATTATGTGTAGTTCTTTTTTTGTAATCTTGTGGGTCTCTGACTATGGAACACCTTTAAACTATAATTGAGTGCAACAGTAACATTCCTGACAGCGCGACATACAGTTGCCTCTGAAAGATTTTCTATGTCTCCTACGTTAATAAAACGCTGCTGTTGGCATGAAAACAAAGAGCAGTACAAAGAAATTGTTCAGAACTGAGAGCGTTCCCTTGTTGTGTTAGAAAAGCCATGTGCTAGCTGAGAATGTTGAAATAAATCATCTGATGACCAAAAAGCACTTTACACTGGTCACTCATTTACCCATTCTTTCACAAATTCACACCCTTATGGTGGTGAGCTACATTGTAGTCACAGCTGCCCTGGAGCACACTGACAGAAGGGAATCTGCACACAGTACTACATGCTGGTGCTAAATCTCACTGCAGAAAATGTAAATAATTTAAAGGCAATAAAATTGGAACTCTGAAAGATGAACATCTCTCAGTTCTTCCTTAGCAGGACCCCTACTTTGAAATAAAAATATGCTGTACAGCTCTTTAAAAAATCAAATACTTTTGTCTTTTCCATGTGATCTGGCTAGATCAGTTTTATCTAATCTAAGTAATTTAAAAGAAATTATTGCTGTAACTTGATTATTGTAGTAAACCATGTAGCTTGTTATAATCTCACGTTTTGGACAGGCATAATTTAGCCTCAGTGTGCACGTGCGATGTTGCTCACGGGGGTCAAGTGAACACTCAGGGAGTGTGTGTTTGCTCAGACACATGAAAAATTGGGGGAACATTGCTTGGGAAGCTAACAATGATAATCGCAATGAGCAGACCGGAAAATATAAACATTAATGTCCCATCGATGTAGAAAACCCTTATGGAAATAAAGTTTTTTATAGCCGTAAAAGTACATCAGCAAAGCTTGGTTTCCAGAATGCTAACGGAAGCTATACCTGTTACTCGGTCAAGCTTTAAAAACACAGTGAAGACACATTAAGTAAACTATTTTAAACTTTCCCTTTTTATTTCTCTCCCAAACCTCTCCCGTTGTCTCTGGTGGTGGCGATGGGTGTCTGGTTGCAGTGAATTACTCCAAGGTAAAGCTGGTTAGCTCAGCGAGAGCAGGTGGCTGTAATGAAGAGGCTCTGGGGTCCTTCATGTGGGTCTCAGGCCTCTGAAACTCAACGTTGCGTGGCTACAGCATGTGGAAGCAGGGACTGCAGCATAGGGTCTCTGCACTCCTGCAGGATAGTGACTTGGCTCCCAGGTTAGTTTTCTCCTGCACAGCTAGACAGACCACCACTGATTTGATTCTGATGTTAGTTTCACAGAAAGCATACATTACTCAGCTTGGTCGACCCTGCAGATGCTTGTGAGTTTCTGAGCCCCTTGCGGCCCGCATCGTGGCTGGTCTTCCCAGTGTGGAATCCTCTCTCCTGAGGGTCCACAGGCAAAGAGTTTAATAGCAGTAGCACCCTGCTGCAGGGAGCAGGTCCTTTGTGCCTGTAAAAGTCTCAAATTTCTTTGTGGCTTACAACTCAGTCTGATTTTTCCCACATAGCTTGATTGCACAACACTTTAAATTCTCATTTGTTCATTTCATTCCTTTAAAGGCATACTATGCAACCTTTTTCAGTTAATTAATGTGTTCCATACCGTTTTGGATGATTAAATGAGTCATTTCAGGTCGAACAAAGGTTTTCTCGGCCGCCCTGGTGGTCTGTGGGGGAAATACCGTACTTGCAATTGCAGGAGCTCTCGGCCCGCACCCACAGGCTCAGAAGTCTTGTGTGCATCGCGAGAGTCGGTCTTACTTTACGGCGAGAACTGCTACACGCTCCCAGTGAAAGGCATGCTCGTTGCTAGCGCAGTGATGATATTTGTGTAGTTATCATGGCGGAACCAGCGAGAAAACAGCGAAAGCCCATGTTGGAGCAGGCAAGAAAGAGGAAAAGGGCTCTGGACAGAGAGAGGAGTCGTACACATGTGAACATCGGGCAAGCTTTATCCGAATGGCGAGAGCTAAAAGAAAAAGAAGGCTGCAAGGCTGACGCGGACCTCGCGTTTCTGCTGATGCGATTGTAAGTAACATTGGAATGGTTTCTCTCTCTCTCTGTGCATGTTCATAATTTCACTGTGTTAGTAGAAATGGTGATTCGTTGCGTTTGCCTGTCTGCTAAGCTCAAAACAACCGCGCCTGGCTTGACGGAGAAACCAGAACAGCTGAGCATCTTTATGACAGTGCACTTCTACTTTTGCCCTCTGGGGGGAGCCTCGCTGGAAAATCAACCCTGGTTGCATAGTATACCTTTAAATGAAGATTCCCAGCCTAATAAAGCCTCATCATGACTAACGATACGTCTGTGAGTTTTCTGTAACTTCAGAAAAACATGAAAAGAAAATTTGCTAACAATTACCTTTTTCTCCCTCAATGTTCTTTTTCAGAACTCAAAAGTTCTGGTAAAACCCAGAACAGA
The DNA here is from genome assembly GCF_011125445.2 of Fundulus heteroclitus. Taxonomy (NCBI): domain Eukaryota; kingdom Metazoa; phylum Chordata; class Actinopteri; order Cyprinodontiformes; family Fundulidae; genus Fundulus; species Fundulus heteroclitus. Next base: position 21,430,948 of record NC_046372.1, read on the forward strand.
ACCTGCTGATTCTGTTATTGTTTGGGGGTTATTGCCGGGTTAACAACATACTCTGGAGAACAGTGTGTGGGTTTCTGATGCTTCTCATGAAATAGAGCAGGGGGACTTTGGATCTTCATGATCCAGAAGATGCTGAACCAACTCGTCTATTTCTCGCTCCTGAATTTTCTGGAGGTTTTCCGTTTCCTGTGGATTCTTCTTAATTTGTTTTTCGTGCCTTTTCAACATTTCCTTCACTGTTCTCAGATATTCTTTCTTTCTGGTGACACATTTCACCAAGTCGACAATTTGCTTGTGATGCTTTGCTTTGCTTTCCTTTTCACTGAGCTCTTTGAGGGCCTTTAGCAGATCATATTTGCCATCTTTGTCTTTCAGCTGTGTTTCATGCTTCTGTCTCTGAGCTGCAAATTCTTTCCTGATTTTCTCTTCAAATTCATTAAACTCCTCAGCTTTCTTTCTGGCTTCTTCCTCATATGTTTCCCTTAATCTGTCCACTTCCTTCTTATACTTCTCCTCCAGTTCTTCTTTGTACTTTGCCTCCTTCTCTTTTCTGATACAATCTTCTTGTTTCTGTCTCTGATAATCTTGTTTCAGCTGCTCATACTCTCTTCTCAGTCTTGTCTCCTTCTCTTGCCTCTGTACATCTTCTTGTTTGTGTTTCTCCTTTAACACTTTCATCTCCTTGTCCAAAGCTTTGTGTTTCTTCTGCACAGATTTATGTTTCTTAAGACCTACTTCTGCTTTAGATTTTTTCTCCCACGCCTCTCTCTCAAGTTTCAGTTTGCTTTCCTCTTCTTGTCTCCTAGCTCGGTCTTTCACTTTCTCATCTTCAGCCATTTTCAGACATTTCTCTATTTCCTTGATTTTTATGTCTTTCTCCTTAATTTGTTGTTCAGTTTTTGATTTTACCTCTGTCAAGTTCCTTTCCATATATTCCTTTTCTTTATTATGTCTTCTTAGTAGTTCCTCAATCCTTTTCTGCATTTCTTCTTCCTTTTCCTTCATAATTTTCTTCATTTCTTTTCGGATCGCTGCTTCAGCTTCCAGCAGCATGTCGTTGGTGAAGCATCTGCTGCCGTTTTCCTGCACCATGGCATCGATCTTTGTGATCAGCTCTGTGACTTGTGTATGGTTCTGACTGTTGTAGTTTTCAAAGAGGTGGTATCTTCCTCCACAGTCATCAATGAGGTTCTTAAAGGATTCGTCACAATCTTCTTCAATGAACTCTTTAATAGATTTATGATGATGTTCCAATTTATCTCCGTGTGTGAAGAGGATGAAAGTGAAGTTCTCAGATTTTTTCCCAAAGCCATCCTTTATAAGATTTAAAGTCTCTTTCTCCTCTGGTGTAAATCTTCCGATCTGCATCACCAACAAGAAGACATGTGGTCCTGGAGCCAGAAGACTAATGCATTTCACCATCTCTTCCTGAACTTCTTCTTGGGTCAAGCTGTTGTCGAACAGGCCCGGGGTGTCGACCACAGCCACAGGACGACCGTCCACTATGCCCTGAGCTTTCTGGCAACGCTTTGTGACTGAATATTGGGATGGTTTGGCTTCAAAGTAGTTTCCCCCTAGGATGGTGTTTCCTGATAAACTTTTACCGCAGCCGGTCTTTCCAAGCAGAACAATCTTCAGACATGCAGAGCTCTGCCTCTCTTCCTCCCCTGTAATAGGAAAGGATGATAGGTGAGCTTACTATGTCCAAATACGAAGAAGAGAAATGAACAAGGTCAGCAAGCAGGTGTTGAACATAATGATCAAAACTTCTGAGAATAAGGAATATCATGCAACCCTCTAGGTCATATTGTTATATGCACAAGTAACGACTTACTATTCACTTTACACATTTCCCTAACCTTCCTCTGGTGTTAGCTTTCTGCTGCCATCTGTAGTGTTAGCGGGTCATTTTGGACCCGTGTATTAAATCAGCCATAAAATACCCTAAAAACAATCTTTTATCATCCAATGTTTTCTTAACTCTTGTTTAGCTGGTTGGGCTCCCTTATCCATGAAAAGATTGGTATTAATATTTTTTTGTGGCCCCCTGGGCCTTTGTTTTAACAGCATATCTTCTCCTCATTGTTGCATCCTGTGAATTGGAGATGTGTACTCTGCAAGTCACCACCTCTACACTCAAATGGCTTGACAAGCCTGGACATGTCTCCCTTTGTTTGTTCTTGCAAAAAGGCAAAGAAAAAAGCCCCTAAATGAAGCTCAAGTGGTTGGAGGAAGAGGCTGTTGGTTTACTGTGTGTTCATGATTTAATTTTGGGCATTTTTTATTGTTTTATAATAGAAAATTTTAACCGGGTCACAAATGACCCGAACACCACAAAAGTCATTTTTTTCACCAGAGCACTTTATAATTTAGTAAAAAAAAAAAATTAAAATTTTTTACTTTGTTTAAATGGAAGTCCCTGACAAAGTCAAAAAGTTTCAACTCAAAAAACAAATGTATGAAGTGCTTTTATGCATGTTAAAACTCAAAACGGGTCCGTCGGGACCCTAACACCATAGGAAGGCTAAGTACAATGCATGGCAGGCCTGTTCACATATTAGCCTCTACAATTGACCATTTATTTACCTTTATTTTTGTGTTTTAATCTTAAACATTTTAGGCTTTAGGCTACACACAATAATGGTCTTGCTCATTAAAATAGTCGCATAATCTTCTTATCATTAAAACACACAGTAGATGTAGTATTTTTGCAAATAACAAAGCTGGTGAAGATTCTCAGTCATCCAGGTCATGGTCATTCCAAAAAAAGGTAAAAAACAAAGCAACTGGACTTGTTCTCTGAAGTTTCAAGACGTTTCGCTTCCTATCCAGGAAGCTTTCTCAATTCAAAAAGTCTGGAGTAATGTGGAGTATTATACTACTGCCCAACAAAGGCCTTTTAAAGGTATACTATGCAACTGGGGTTGATTTTCCAGCGAGGCTCCCCCCAGAGGGCGAAAGTAAAAGTGCACTGTCATAAAGATGCGTCAAGCCAGGCGCGGTTGTTTTGAGCTTAGCAGACAGGCGAACGCAACGAAAAGTAAAAAAAAACGGCAGTACAAACAATGACTAACACAGTGAAAGTATAAATATCAGTGTTTCCCGCAGCGCTATCGCCAAACTCATGCTACTGCCTCGCCAACATTCCAAAAAAATAAATAAAATAAAATAATAACAATAATAATAATTTTTTTTTTTTTTTTATATCGATATGCTGTTTATTTGACGTTAACACGCGGTTCTTTGTTGTTGCTTTCGCGCATGCATATAGTGAATGGCAGGGCAAAAACACATGGAGTTCTCGCCGTAAAGCAAGACCGACTCTCGCGGTCTTGCACGAGACTTCTGAGCCTGTGGGTGCGGGCCGAGGGCTCCTGCAATTGCAAGTACGGTATTTCCCCCACAGACCACCAGGGCGGCCGAGAAAACCTTTGTTCGACCTGAAATGACTCATTTAATCATCCAAAACGGTATGGAACACATTAATTAACTGAAAAATGTTTTATAGTATGCCTTTAATGGCTTAGATAACATGCAAATTCAACAGAAACAGGTCCACCCCCTTAGTAATGGGCGGTCGTTTAAGCCATTAAACCAGCAGATTGAACCGAAACTAGTCCACTTCTCTGTATCGGGGAGTCGTTAGGGTTGTTATTGGCCTGGCTTGAAGGAACAATGTTTTGATCACCCGAGGGTGAGAATTGAGGTGATGATTGGCCGGAATTAATCCTATAGCTGTATTATACGTTTTTGAGAGTTGGAACCTAAGGCCCCCTCCTCTGTTTAAGGTTGGTTTTTCTCTCTTAACGTAGATGGCTTATGTTTGGAGAAAATCGTCTTGAGTTTTTCAGAGACTCCAGCAACATATGGGATGACGATGTTTTTGCTTTTATTCTTCCACCATTATGTGCTGCAGCGGGTCTTTTGGATTTTCTTGCTTAACACCGGGCCGAGCATGTTCCTACTAAAACAGAACGGAAAAACTCAAAAGGGTTTTCTCCAAACACAAAATCCCAGTATATTTCAAACCAAACAGGACCCTCAGACAGAGGCTGGTGCATCCCAAGGACAAAACCCCTGTTATGCCGTAACAATCTCCGATTCGATTCTGAACAGTGGAAGAGGTTACAAAGGATTCCCACTCTGCCCGTAACATGAGACCCTCAAGGCTTGGACGGCCCTTTTTCCCAGCAGGAGGTTGGCTGTGAGGCCTCCAAACAGATAAGTCACAGCACAGACAAAGAGCTCTTCACTAGCCCGCTAGCGCTAGCCAACAACTTCCCTCCTTTAACGCTCCTTCCGTGAATGGCCAAAACTGGACAGAACTGACACGAAACAAAGGACAGAGGTTTGGGCAGCGGGCTGAGGGTGAAGTTAAAAGGTTTATTGGGAAATGTTTGTAAACCATGGTGTTTAGAACAAAAGGGTTAACCGGTAGCTTGCGCTAGCCAAACTGCTATTAGCCTTGCTAACATCCGGTTTCGGACCCATCAAAAGGAGTCCGTTTTAAAGCATAAAGCGTAACTGTTCTGCTCCGCCATCCTCCGATGGTGTTATGAGCCTTATTCCCGCATCAATATGGTATATTAATGCTGGTTTTCAAGGCAAGTTTGATAACTATAGATTTTAACCAGGTTAGCGACGATCGCTGTAGCGACCCCTAGCGGCCGGAGGTAAAATCGCATAAACAAAGGCAAGCGATTCTGAATTAAATGATTTTACAGGACAAAACGGTCCTCAGAATATTATTTCAACAAATAATGTTTTGTTTGACTTGGGCTTTGCATTGTGAATGGGTTGAAACATATGACAAATGTTTTAACTCCATTCCATGTTTTTTTAATCAGATCTTCAGTGAACAAGGATTCACTGAAGTATTCTGGTTATGATCAACTACTCTTGTTTGTCTTTTGTTTGTTTTTGCATGTAAATAGTTCCTTAGTTTAGCTTCTTTTTATCTTAATTTTGCTTAGTAGTTTAGTTAAGTTTCACTAGCCTAGTAGAGAGGATTTATTAATCGAAATAGTGTGTTAATTCAGGTAAACAGCATTACATAGTGATGTTCTCTGGATGTTCATTTTATTTCTGTTATTAAATTCTTGGACTTCAAAAGAAGTTGTCACTCCTTTTATTCTATGTGTGTGCAGGTTTTGCTGTTAAAAGATCGCTAGTGCTCGAATTCACCCCTTTCAACCATTGTATTGATATCAACTTAAGAGCTGATCATCACCAGACAATACTTAACAGAGAGTTATTTATGAAACATTAAATAACTTTAAACAGTGTATAACTGCACAACACCCCCAAACCTAAGATGAGCGGAGTGGTGTATGCAGTTCAGTGCAGAGAGGAATGTTCTGATGTTTATATTGGAGAAACCAAACAACCTCTCCACAAACGCACGGCTCAAGAGAGGTAGCTCTCACAGGAGAGCTACCTCCACAGGACAAGACTCTGCTGTCCACCTACACCTTAAGGACAAAGGACACTCTTTTGAGGACCAAAATGTTCACATTTTGGACAAAGAAGACAGATGGTTTGTAAGGGGTGTGAAGGAAGCCGTCTATGTAAAGAGAGAAAAACCAACCTTAAACAGAGGAGGAGCCCTTAGGTTCCAACTCTCAAAAACTTACAATACAACTATAGGATTAATTCCGGCCAATCATCACCTCAATTCTCACCCTCATTCGGGTGACCAAAACATCGTTCCTGCAAGCCAGGCCAATAACAACCCTAACGACTCCCCAATACAGAGGAGTGGATCAGTTTCGGTTCAATCTGCTGGCTTAATGACTTTAACGACCGCCCATTACTAAGGGGTGGACCTGTTTCTGTTGAATTTACATGTTATCTAAGCCATTAAAAGGCTTTTGTTGGGCAGTAGTATTAAGCTTGTTACTCCACGTTACTCCAGACTTTTTGAATTGAGAAAGCTTCCTGCATGGTAAGCAAAACGTCTTCAAACTTCGGAAAACAAGTCCAGGTGTTTTGTTTTTTACTTTTTGTTTTTTTGGAATGCAAATAACTATGGTTTACTCCCGCAATAAATATATAACTCTGGCTAATTCTACCTTACTGGTCAGTTAAAGGCAGTATCAAGTTTTACTTTTACTTTTTTGCTACTAATTTGAATGTGGTTTGTTGCTCATGTTTAGTTGCAGTCCCTTGGTTCATTTTGCTGACCAGTACAGTTCATTAAACAGGTACTTTATGCAACATTAACCCTTTTCCTTCCTTATTTTAGTTTATAGTTAAAGCTGCACTGCGCTTAGATTTTTTTCTATCTGCTAAGTGATCTTACTCTTATTGATGTGGTCAGTCAGTCACACACTCTATTCATGAGACAGACACCTGCACATTTATTTACTCACTTATTCATGAGTCTGAAATTCCATAGAGTGAATCTATGAATTTATAAATCTGGCTGCTGTTTATAGATGTAAAGCTGAACAGTTGTTACAATCATAAAATGTCTAATCCAAGGGTCTTCCACATTTTTCTGTCTGGGACTGACCGGATTTTGTTTGAAAATAATATTTAAATAATACGAAATAGATCTTGAGTTTGTACCAGAACATAATGTTCCTCATGAAAGATCATTCAACTAAAGTGCTTCAGTTCCCATTCATCCCCTGCAACAACCAGCATGCCTCAAAGCTCCTTCCAAGGGACCCCTACTTTTCATTATTTACATTCTTCCCCTTGGTAATATCTTCTGGAAACTTAAGATTCATTTTCATTACTGCAACACAGATGACATCCCGCTCTATTTATCTAGTAAGCCAATTTCTATACACCCACTCTCACCGCCTACTTATCTGAAATAAAATTGTGGTTCAGCACTAACCTCTTAAAACTAAAGATCCTCCTTGTAGTAACTAAATCTGTACTATCCAAGGTTGACAGTTTGTCTCTCTCAGTTGATGGTTTCACAGTCTTCCCCTCTCTCCAGATCAACAGTCTAGATGTCATCCTCTCTAACACCCAGCCATTCACCTCTCACATCAATAACATCACCTGTTCTACATATTTTCATCTCTGCAACATTGATCATCTTAGTCCCTTCCTTTCTCCTTACTCTGCCTCAGTTCTTATCCATAGCTTTGTCGACTACTGTATCTCTCCCCACTTGTCTCACTCAAAAATCTGTCCATGAGCTTCATGGGCTTCAGATTTCAGCTGCTCACATTATCACCAAAACCCGTTCATTTCATCACATTACCCCAGTCTTACAACAGCTCCACTGGCTCCTTGTTAGATTCAGAATAGAGTTCAAGATCCTTCTGGACCAGTGACGTGCGGTAGGGTTCATAGCTGGTGAGGCACTGATGTCATCAGAGTCAGATTTACAAATATATACACTCTACAGAGTAGACTCATTGCAAAGTGCTGAAGAAGACTGATTGAGCCAAATCAATTCACCAAGAGACATGAAAAAAAATATTGATTCTTTGTTAAAAAAATAGCTAAAACTGAATTGTCATTTATTTGGTAACAGTTTATGAGTTATGATGGATTTGTGCATTTGTAACACATTCAAAAACTATAACCTACATTACGCACATTTCATAACAAAAACAAAACATGAGTAATTATCGCTGTTTTACCTCTACTTATAAATTAAGTCCAGCTGTGCTCTTTCTGAACAAAAATATCGGTCATTTTCCGGTAAAAGTTCTCTTTATCTTCTTCAGTTTTAAAAGTCTCTCAGTCTCAGTGGAGCTCACTGCCAGGGAGGAAAGCCTTCCTTCATCAGTCCTGTTCCAGCTGTATGTTTAGTCTTTTTAGTGCTTTACTTGTTTAGCAAAACTCGCTAATAATACATCCATAACTTGATGTCACTCTACTATTTGGGGATCACGAGCGGTGCTCCTTGAGCGCCCCCTGCCTAGAGGCCAAGGAACTGCCGGCCTCACCTACAACCAGTTCTTTGGCTTTTATGATCGCCCAGCAGCACGAAAACACACAGTTTGATGACCAAAACACAATTTGTAATCCACATATATTAAATTGTGGAAAATCAGTTCATTACTGTTTGAACAATTTCATTTATGATCTAGAGACAGAAAGATGCATTCACAGAATGGAAGTCAGCGCAGTTAACATGGGATTGCGCAATCCCAGGGGAGGCCAAGCTCTCTGCGGCCTCACCGGCTTCGCTATGAAGCGCCACCAAGGATTTACGTGAAAAATAACGAAAAGTCTTCGATTTTAAAGAGAATATGACAAAAAAAAAGGAAATTAGATAAAAAAAGAACTTTTATTACAAATGACTGAGTGAATCACAATATATATTATGTTATCATTATTATATATTTTCTTTCTTTCCATGATGAGGCCAGGCCTCACTTGCCTCCCCTGACTGCACGTCACTGTTCTGGACACATTCAAGGCCATTCACAACCTCGCTCCTCCTACCTTTCTGATCTGCTTTACATATCTACTCTCTCCCACACCCTTAAATCTTGCTCTTCCATTTATGTCACTGTTTCTCCTTCCTGGGAGGAGAGCTTTCTCCCGCGCTGTCCTAAACTCTGGGACATCTGCAATACTGACACTTTTTATCACTTCAAGACCAAACTCAAAACCCACCTGCTCAAGAGTGTCTCCTCACTCCAATTGCCTGTTCATTGTACCTTTTAATATCTTTTTTCCTCACAATTTATTTTTTATATTCTTTTGCACAGTGTCATTGAGTGTTTTGAAAGGTGATTTTAAATAAAATGTATTATTAATGTTAGTTACAGGGGATGTTGCTCCTTCCTTTACTTGGGGACACTCTAGATCAGGGGTGTCAAACATACGGCCCGCGGGCCGGATCCGGTCCGCCGAACAATTTAGTCTAAATGCATTATCATTATAAAAAAAAAAAAAAAATGTTTTTTTTCCAGTGTCCTGTCTGGCAATGTGGCAATAAGATGCCACAAAGAGCTCATCAGATTTGACTTTCACAAGTGGACAAGATAAAAGGAAGAGAATGATAAAACAATTATTGAAAAAAACATATACTTCATTTAATTGAAAATATGCAGTTCCTATATTGTCCCCAAGGGCGCTGTGTTTTAATTAACAGATTAAGCTTCAGGTGTGGAAAAATTCAAATCATTTCTTAATTTTTATCTGTTTGATGTATTTTGTCATGCAGGACAGTGTTTTTAAGTTCCAAAAAAATTGAATAAATGTTTTTCAACATTGTATAATCACTGTGATCAGTTCTTATGCATAATGCACAAGTAAATGTTTAACTGAGTAAAAGTATTGTTGAAATTGCACATACTTTTCTTAAAAACGCTGAGATTATTGATAATATATTGTGTAAAAGTGAAATTAATATAAAAATCAACAACAAGTCCACATTTATTAGTTGTATTTAATCTTGCAATGAGTTTACTCGTGTGGCCCTCTTGAGATCAGATTAAGCTGTATGCGGCCCCTAAACCAGAATGAGTTTGACACCCCTGCTCTAGATATACCCCTGAGCACGCACACAACCAACAGCACACAATAAGACAGCACAGGCACAGTGGTGGACCAGACCACATGTTTCTCCTGCTTTTAGGTACTTTTTGAAAATGCCCCACGTACTAAATTATTATTAGATGTTCTAAAAGTCTGAAGAGTGCTCTCAGACCAGGTTTATTACACCATGGAACATCTGTGGGAAATTAGCAAGTTTTATTTATCTGCTGGAATATTCTGATAAGGATTATTACTGAGTTCTGTTCATAGAACCGTTCAGCTGACAACTTTCTTTAGAAGTACAGTACCTACCCATGAAGACCTCCTCTGGTGTCTGGTTTGAACGCTGGGCTTTTAGTCCAGTGATGCTTTTCTGTTGTTGTATGACTTTATCCTTGTAGGTTTCTGCCAGGGTTTTTGTTGTGTAGCATTGCTGTCTCATTCTCTCCACATAATCTATCACAGTAGAGAACTGCTTCCTGTCGCTTCTGTTGATAACAACGTGTCTTCCTCTACATGTCTGAATGAGCAGCTGGATGTCCCGATCTCCCGTAAGAAACTTAACAACAGTTGGATGTGAAGGATCCGACTCTGCAGTGAACAGAACCATTGTGTTGTTGTTGACCCGGAAGCTGAACGTGTCCTGGATGGTCTGTAACTCTCCTTTGTCTTCATCAGTGAGGGGACCCACAGGTAGGACCAGGATGAAGGCGTGGACCCCCTCAGGATCACAGAGGGAGACGCACCTGAATGATTCCTCCATCACTTCTCGCTCTGATCTTCCGTACAAGGCAGGCAGCTCCACCACAGAAACCCAACGTCCGCTGACCTCTCCCTGGTTTTTAACGCTCTCTGATATCTTGGAGGCTGAATGAAGCTCAGTCTGACCTAAGATGGCCTTGGCTGCTGAGGTCTTCCCTACTCCACTCCTCCCACACAGAACCAGGTTGATACAAGGCAGGGTCGGTTCACTTTTCAAGACTTGTCCATCCTCGGTGATGGAAAGGAAGGCACCTTTGTTTCCGTTCACTATATCTTCAATCTTCATCATTAATTTCTGGAGATTATTTTCAGCCAGGTTGTACTGTCTGCCTTCACATTCTCTGATTAGAGAATTAAGAGTAAAACTTGAGTCTTTCTCCTCATTAGTTAGGATGACCATTGAGTGCTTAAAGGCATCTTCTCCAAACAAACTTAGGGTGGCCTTCAGAGTCTGCCGTTCCTTCTCTGTGAAGTCTGAAGGTTTCACTAAGAGCAGCAGAACATTTGGTCCAGGAGGACAAAGGTTTACGCAGCTTTTCAGCTCCTCTTTCAGCACTTTTTTAGACTGAAGTTCTGGGGTTTTTACTACAGTCAATAACTTCCCATTCCAGACACCGTGCTCATCTGGCCTGGCTTGATAAAATGTAGGTAACTTCCCACTTTTTTTCTCAATGATAAAGTTACAGAGTTGTGTCTTGATTGATTGAGTCTCTCCAAAAAGCAAAATCCTGAGACCGCGACCTGTGAAGCAACAAACATTTCAACAATGAGAATTAAATGAAAACGCTCCGTAAAGATGCTGGTTATCAGTTGTTTGCTCTAAATCTGAACTATGTGATATGGTTTTAGCAGGTGATGTTAGAAAATGCATATTTATCAATGACATACGGTTCTAATAAAACTTTTAATGATGTGACATCTTTCCCATTTAATCGCTGTTCTACTTTATTTTTATTTGTACCATTTCACATTAAACATTTAAAGGCATATCCTGCTGCTACATATACTTGCTCTATTCATATTGTCTTAAACATTACTGATTTGTTTGCAGCTGCATTCTTGAAAATGTCACATTAGTTGTTTATCTTTGTCTTTTATTCATATTTAATACGTTTAATTATTATTTAATTATTTTAATGTTTTATGTTCTAGAAATAACATAAATAATAGTGCAGAGTGAGAAAGGGTGAAAGGAAAATATTATATGAAGTATATATGTGTGTTTGTTGATGTGAGTGAGCGTTTGTGTTACTGTTCTTCTAAAAGAGGAACAGAGACTCAAGAAGATTGCCCTGATTTAAACCACATACAGAACACGTCTGGTATTTTCAGATATTAGACATGATATTTAAGCTAATAAAGTGTCTCTAAACCTCTGGGAGTGGCTGTACATCTCTATCAAAATGTGTAGAACTTGCCTTTTGTCTCTAAATAAAGCAAAATACTTTGATGTATTTCTTCAGTATAGATGGAAACCATTTATGTTATTAATGCATTTGTTTGAATTTCAGGAAAAAGTAATGACCTGTAACACATTGCATGCGTCTTATTGAGTAGAAATGACTTTAAAAGTTGAAAATGTGACTCCTGGCTAACATGTCTGCATTGCTTTTCTGTGTCTGCTGCAACTATTAATGAATTAATTAATATTTTAAAATTGTATATCTGCAGTGATGTTTACAAGCAGCAATAAGAACTATTAAATATATAAAGTAGATATTTTTTTATGTCAAACTCACCTGCAGCGGAAGCTGAACCCAATGGAACCTTTTTGGGCTTGATGCTGGGATGGTCGACGATTAAATGCTTTTCATTGTTCATCTCCACAATGTCACCAACTGTCTTCAGCAACTCATGAATGTCCTTGTGTTGATAAATGAATGAGTTATGTTTGCATTTTTTTATCAGTTCCTCTAAGTCTGTATTTGAATTTGGATCTTTTATTTTGGATCTTTCTATCAGAACCAGTGAATGACCAAAAGACTGATTACTGAAGAGTTTAAGGATCTGACAGAACCTCTCTTTGTGCTGCTTTGTGAAACTTTCAGGCTGTACAACCAACAGAAACAGGTGAGGTCCAGGTTGAGCGAGCTTCACACACTCTTCAACGTGTTCTTTAAGTTTGTCTTCAGGAATCTGCAGATAAAGTAGATCTGGGGTGTTGATGAACAACACTTTGGTCCTCTGGATCATTTGAGAGAATTGGCTACAGTAGTTTGGTTCCTCCTCTGGGGCGAAAGCAGCTACTCCCAGGATTGAGTTTGCAACTTCACTCTTTAGGGCCCAGCTCTCCCCCAGCAGGATGAGCCTCAGTTCTGACACTGCAAAGAAGACCCAAGAGAAGTCACTATGAAAAAAACTCCATTTAACTGCAAATATTATGTCAAGTTTACAGAGAAATCAAGCCATTGATGGTTGCTCTGTTATCGCTGATAGCATCAAGGTAGACATTTCTACATTTTTATCTCCAGTTAGCTTCTTTTCTGTTTGATCAGTTTTACCCATTATTAAAGGTTTCAGTTGTATTAACACTGAATACTGGTGAATTAACGTGTGTGTTAAGTATCTGGGGGATATGAAGTGTGCAGTTTATATCAATTAGTGATCTGATAATTGGATCTTGATCTTTCTTCAGACGTCTTTCAGGGACACAACCTGGAGTCCTCCCAAACTTACTCGTGGGTGGCAGGAACTGGTTGCTTCTATTCCGCCTTAATTTGGGGCCGCTTTCTGGAACTGTGAGAACAATGCAGAAAAAAAGGGTTTTAATATATTTCAAACAGTAGTTTTAAAGTATTTTACTGCTTAAAAGCTTTCTGGCGAGAAGCATGTATAACATTCTCAGTATCTTCGTTCAGGGAAGCTAGACAATCTTTAATTTATTAGTTTCACCAAAGATTTCAGAGTCACGTGTCACATGTGCAAGCAAATATGTCCCAGAATGATTCCTGTCGGGAGAGCCTGACATCTAACTCACATATAAACAGAGTGGTTTTTACTCTCATTTGGTAACTGAAGGCTTCGCTACAATTTAGTCTCTGAAGTACAATATGTTCATGAGCCATAGGCTTGTAAATTTCAGTTACACTTATCTTAAATGAAACATTCCCTGAATGAAGATTATGAATCCATATTTTGACAACAGAAGCCATCAAACCGTGTGAGTTTTCACATGACGTTAAATTATGCAAAACACAGAAGCAAAACACGGCACCGCAGTCAGTTTGCTGGTGCTAAGTATTTACATTTGCATATCTCCCTCCCATTAATTTGTGGGGTTTGGTCATTAGCATCTGCATATTCATTAAGGCACACACACAAAAAAGTTTGGACCCACTGTTCTGCTCATTTTATACATATAAATTATTTGCACTGGTATGATGATCAGCTTTTAACACACTAAAATCTCTCTTAAATACACTTTATTGATTGTGATTGTAGCGTGACTAAAAGCTACAATCAAGAGCTTGAGCAGAACTTAAATTTCAAATAGAACGGATTCTGCAGAAGTCCCACAGTTCAAAAAAGCTTGTAAGGCAGCTTCAGTATTTATTCTCATAAATAATACAGTATTATCATTAAAAAGACTAATAAAGTAAACAAATTCCCAACTGTTTAGTAATCAGCTTCAGTTCCCAGGACAGTCAATCGTCCAGCAGCTGCTGAAGCCTTTGGGCCTTCGGTCCTTCCACCTGTTTTCCTCATTTTATTTATTTCATCCATTCAAATTCGAAGCAATTGTGCAATAATTGGAAGAAATAAAAAGATCTGATTTGTAGCCTAGATGAGATGGTACAGCAGAGATAATCATTAAAGGGTTAAATTCCAACCTGAGATAACTTTCAGCACCACCATAAAATGTCATAACTTGCTATAAATATTCTACGAGTCAGGAGTGGCTGCGGTCAAAGTTTGTTTGGTTCACAGCCAGAAAAATCTCTTCAACATCCCAAAGACGTGGAGTAGCTTGGTTTGTTTCAAAGGCTCTAAGGGAATTTAAGCTTTCTGCAGAAAAATAAACATGTTAAACATGTCTCACAAGAGGAAATACAGAGAAAAGGTTTATTTCTTGTGGTGTATTATCCATATAATGCTGGGCATATTTTAAAGTCATCCCAAAGTAAAGAGCAACAGTTTGAGTTTCTTTTTTTACAGTACAAACAGTAAAAGCAGTTTATGCTGCTACTGACCAGATGCTCCTGTGGCCATGGTCTCACATCAGCCGCTCCGTTTCAGAACCAGACTTCACCTAAAATGTAAATTTAAAGAAGAATTAAAGAAAAATGTAAAGGCTGTAGAAAATAAACCAAACAGTTTGGTCAAGCAGAGAGCATGGTTCGGCCTTTAACAGACAATAAACGGATTCTTTTTAATCAGGACAATTAAAATGATTTGAGTTTATAAAACACTTTTCTGCTCATACTGACCACTGACAGCGTTTTACTCTAGAGCCACATTCACCCAATTACTGACACTAACACACAAATGCACACGCCGATAAATAATTGCCTTGGGGCACATCAACATGGGACGAGGTGAAGCTGGAATAAAACCCACAACTTTCCAACGTCATAACAGCTGCTCCACCTATTGAGCCACAGTCACTGCTCTGGAGTGTATTACACACTATCTGAAGTTCATCATTCTGCAGAGACGACGCTTCTTCACAAGAGTGTAGTGCCAATAAAGCCATGATGAGAAAATAAAACCAGATTGAATTGGCAACATGTACCATGAGTGAGGAACCAAAAGGATTTTCACCCATCGAAGCAGAGACAGCAGACCACTCCCCAGAGACGATCCCTTCAGACTACACCTCAGTTCACTAACTTCACTTCACTTCCTGCCTGAGACAAAGGAGGAGGGAGAGGCTGGCTGGGAAGACCAGCAAGCCAGGCAGGCCTCACATGGGGCTCAAGGCCTAAAAAAGCCCACAAGCTGCACAGAACGGGCCGTCTGTGAAACTCATCTGCCCTCGCTTCAATTGAGTGAAAGAGTGAGAAATTCTCGTCCTCAGCGGAGCGGAGGACCTCACTGGCATCGGAGGAACTGAAGACGTTTCGCTTCCTCTCCAGGAAGCTTTCTCAATTCAAAAAGTCTGGAGTAATGTGGAGTACCAAGCTTTATACTACTTTCTGGTGAGGAAGCGAAACGTCTTCAACTACGGAAAACAAGTCCATTTGCTTTGTTTTTTACTTTTTTGGAATGATAATGATGATGTTCCACCAGATTGAGAGAGTCCAGCATCATCCACTCTGCTGGTAAGCAGTCAGCACGGTGTATTTCCTGAAGATGACCCAGCTCTGGCCAATCAGCTGTCTGATTGTGCACGCTGGTTAATAGTACTGAGAGGACCGCTCCAGGTGAAGAACAGGATCTTGCCAAGAAATGGAGACGGGCACAGATTTACTTCCAGCTATTCTTTCATTCCATTAAAAAATGGAGAACAGATAAGCAGATCATGGCTTGTCTACTAGAAAAAGGGACAAAAGAAAACATAGAGGAAAACAACATGAAAAGGGATAAGAGAGGGACAAAAGGTAGAAATAATAATGTATGTCTATTCTATTCAAATTTTTGTATCTGTATAATGGGTATGTTTTATGTGTTGTCTTCACAATTCAGAGGGCCCCATGCCTTTCTTTGCCTAGGGCCCCAAATTTCCTAAATCCGCCCCTGGTTGAGAGCTCATGGTTGCTCCCACTAGCTTTTTCGAATCAGGCCATTGCCGATATGATTCGATTGTGTTTTTCATTGTTGTAACAAACGTTATCTCCTCAAGGGTTTCAAACATTGATGGGATATTACTGTTCATGTTATCCGGTCCAATCATTACGACTAATAAAGCCGAAGTATTTTAGAGTTAGCGCCGAAAGCCCGCTAGCCTAAATGCTATCAGCTCCCGGAAACTTCCGGCTATTCAACTACGGCTCATTCAAGCATTAAAACATTAAATAACTTTAAATCATCCCAGATCATAACCTGATCAGCAGCGGTGTGAACTGTTAAAAAATTAAACAACAGGACTTTGGTTCTTGTACCTCAAAATGGATGAGAAATGAAAATGTTTTCAACTACATGAACTGAAGTCCAGTGGTTTTGGCTTTTAACCTTAATTAAAGGGAGGAAAGTGTTCGTTCCCTGCTGCAGATGAAGAGCTTAGCTTATGTTGGCCCTTTGTCTTTCACTTTGCAGGAACCTGGGGAGTGTTTGAGAAGACGACGGGACCGATAAGGATAGAGCTCTCCCCTAGGTGGAAGGTCTGGTTTTGTCTAATTTTGGAGTTAACATGGTTTTCCTAAGGGTTACAACCGTGGAGTCAACCTGAGGTTTCTCAGAACCTTTGCCTGTTCTTCTTGTAAGAAGATATCGTCTTCCTGCATCCCTCTACAACATGAATTTGTGGGATCTGCTTCACCTGTCACCCTTCTCTACTGCAGCAGCTCGGTTAACCAGAACCTTTTCATCTGTTCACACACCTTTATACCCCCGTGGCTCCACAGGCACCTGTTGCCAGATTATTGAAACCCTAACCGTGAGTAGAAGCTCCAGTGTTCTTTTCCCGCCAAGATTGTTTGCTGACAAAGTTTATGGTTTCCGGATTTCCCATTCTTGCTTTGCTCTCATCGGACCCGTCATCGGCTCTCTGGTCCTCTGGACACGGCCTGGACTGCCTCATGACCAAGAACCTTGCCAAGCCCATCGGATTTGTTGGCCGTGTCCGGATTGAATTACCGGGTTTTCTGTCTGTCAGCGCATAACTACGGTGGACGTACATTACATATATTAAATTGTGACTTGGATAAAATCACTGATCTCTGTCTTGGTAAATAAGGGAAGCAATGAAAAGCCTTTTTGGAGCTAGCATGTTAACTTTCAACGTTCATAACAGGACAATTAGACTCAAACGAGTATGGCTCATGTCTCTAAAAAAATATGGCAGCACCACTAAGGTTTGCACAACTGTATCCAAGACTCCTGGAGCAATGTGCTTTGGACAGATGACTTAATAGTAGAAATGTTCTGAACAAAGAAACCAAAGAATCACAATCAACATTCACATTTAAAAGTGCAATAAAAGCTGCTATGCTGAGTGAATATGTCAGTTATGCCTGATTATTAATAATTTTATGTTTTATGAATATACAGAAAATCAACCTAAAGTAAAATGTGTATTTCAGTTTGGAGGACAGGTGTTTCATTTCTTTATGTTTTGTTTTTGTAATGTATATTTTGATGCTTATTGTTCTGTTGTTGTTGTTCATGATTTTCTAATTACATTTATATTGTAAATATATTGCTTTAGGTAAAGCGGGAGGATAGCAAGATTATTCTACTTTCTGCTCCCTTTTATTCAAGACTTTAGAATGTTTGTTTTTATGTTTAATTGTTTTGTTTGAACACAATTAATGAAATAAAATTTTTTAAAATAAAATATCGGGCCTTAATTCACAGAACGTCGGCACAAACACCTCACACCTACTGCCATGCACAGTGGTGGCGGGCTGATTTGCTGTTATTTTTACCCTGCAGTGTTTGAGTGGACCAAGAACTCCTCTGAGTTCAGGTTATCTGTCTGACAGCTAAAGCTTGGTCCAAAACAGGTGGTTAACACAACAATTTCATTTTATTTTGTTAAACCCAGATAAAAGATTGAGATCCAGACCTCTGTCACAAGGCTGACCAGGCCAATAAAGACAGCAGAACACACATGGTGAACAAGACTGAGAGCAAGAACTAAACAAGCATTAAAATAAATAAAGTACAAGCTACGAATAAAACGCAAGAGTTATTGTTACAGTGAGAATATCAGATAAAAGCATTAATAAGTGAAGATTTTAATCACAAACACTGCAGGAAGGATTTCTGTGTCGTTTCTGCAGACGGAGCAGACCTTCAGTGAAGCCAGTTCTGTAGGTTTCAGCTACGATTGGAGAGCATTTCAACCAGAGAGGCAGAAAAACGGAGAGCTTCGAAAAACTGCAACCAAGAAAAGAGTCAAGGTGCTTCAATGTCTAGACATCTGCCTGATTGTTGAGGTCTGCAGGCTTCAGAAACCTGGAGCAACGTTAGATTCTCTCTAACGTCATCATGTGACGTACTCTATCACAGCTTCTCTATCTGACACGGTGGAAACTCTTAAACAATTCAGTGCCAGATCACACCTTTATGCCCTGATGCATGAAACCCTTGAGCTGAAATTGGCTTTGCTTTCTTTCACCATCACATCAGTTATGGTGAAAGAAAGCAATTGTGCAAAATTAAAAAAAGGATTTCTAAACAGAGCTCAAATCTTTTCATAAACAGTAAAATATCACAGTAAATTAAACAGTCCACACTTCTCTCTGCAAGGTGTATTATTATAGAGGGCGTAAGTTTTCTTATATTTAATAAATACAGTCGCTGTGTGACAATAATATCTCCAGAAATCAAATTTTCAGGAAATGAAACGGGATTTCCTCTGAATGTGAATTCATGCTGTTTAATCAAAGTCACCTGTTTTTAAAGCTTTTGAGTTTGAGTTTATTTATTTAAAAAGGGGGACAATGCATGTTAATGGACATGTACATCTAAAGATATGGCAGATTATATTCTATGGCCAATTTCCACCTGGAGTCCCTTCAGCATCAGCACCTTCAGTTTGAGTCAACAACATAAATAATAAAATCAATGAAACAACAGTAAAAACAATTAGAACAGTGAGCCATCATGGCTGTCAGCTGGATAAGCAGGGGGAGAAATGACATAGAAAACAACAGGATAAAAAATAGAAGGAAAAGCAAGAACATTGAAAATATAATGGATCATAACGTCAGGATTTGTGGTGAAGGACCAAAGAGGCAGCAAGACAACTGCAGGCGCATACCGAAAATAATGTTTTAATGAAAACCAACTCAGGAAGTAACACAATGTAGGAATGGGGATGAAAAACAGAAGATGCCATAAAGGGGGAACAAAAACCCAGAACTTAAATACAACTGGGAATAAACAGAAATTGCTCAACACAGGTGAGTGGGATTTACTTATTAACACAAACATCCAAGCATCATGACACATAAAGCATACAGGCCAAGGGGGTCAGCGGAGCATGCATGTTTCACTGGTGTGAAAAAGCTAAAATTAGATATCAAAGGACTGATTAAAGTGCAGAATGCTAAAGAGTTAAAGTGTTAAATTATATTGTAGATTGCCTGATTGTACACTCAATATAAAGTGCCATTTTAAGCGCACAATACTGAAAAAATATTAGATTAATTAAATACCAATGATTGTAATCACATGGTAAGTCAGTAAAAATGATGGATGTTACCCCAACAGTTTGCTTCTATTACACAAATATACAAATTTAGGCACGGTTGTTGTTTTTAAGTGGATATTTATCATTGAAGTCTCAGATAAAAGTGAACAGTGAGAAATAAAGATCAATTTTACACGGAAACAAGAAACCATAAAAATGGAGCTACGAGGATTTTACCCAACGACAACAACGTTTATTTGAGCTTAAGGAAATAATTCCCTCAGAACCAAATAATCTTTAATTTGTTACCAGATCCTCTCTTCTATCAGCTGCTGCATTAAAGCCATGGACACACAATCATTCAAGGCGTTTAAAATTAAAAAGTGTTTAAAGCAATAAAGGTGACAGTGGCTCAGGAGCTAGGAGTTTGTCCTGCAACCAGTGGGGTGCCGGTTCAAATCCCTGCTCTAACTGTCTCAGATGTTACGTCCTTCAGCAAGGCACTACACCCGCTTTGCCTATATTTATATATAAATACTCCTAATATTAGAGATTTGATGGAGATTAGATCCTCATTCTCGATAAAGCCAAACTCCTAACTGTTGTCATGCTTCCTAATTTTTCTGATTTGGTTTTTTTACTTGATGAAGTGGATGGACAGAAATATTTGTCCATTGTGTTACTTTGTTCAACCCCGACGCATCCTCAGGCCCGACAACCTGCGTTTCACAGACCCCCAACCTGTGGGTCCTAGACCCCTGGGGGTCCAGGGACCCACAGGTTGGGGGTCGCTTGTCTAGCAGACCCGCCCCTGTCACTCCTCCCCAGGTCAGCTGTGTCTACGAGGAATGACTGACAGTAACTTTGGGGTCACAGGACTTAATAAAAAGCTTTACAAGCACAGAACATTCCCCATTTAAAGGAAATAAGTTTATAAATGAAGTCACTCTCCTGCAGCACCTTATCTTTCTGCTATCATCATTGTAGCTATAACCAGTTTATATCCGGCTCTTCTGAACTTTGGACTTAGACTTTTGATTCGCCTGGATTTATTTCTCCAGGAATCCAAATGTTTGGATCATGTCACTGATACATTAGATAAACTCCATAAAGAAACTCACTGGACCTCCAACCCATGGTAAACAGAATGAAGGCAGAGCTGAGACGCTTCAGACACAAGATGTTTGTGAAGACGACATCAAATGGTTTAGTATTAGCGGTTAATAAAAGTCAGCATTAAGTTACCTGCTGAACGTTCACATTTTAAAAGGTTCTGATTAGGTTCTCCTACCTCACACGTCAAGACGGCTGCAGCATCGCCTCGACATCGACGTCTCCACGCTGGAATAGAACCGCAGCTTCACAGTCTTCACCTGTGAGATCCTCCGTCCAGCTGTGGGCGGGACATCCAGCTGAGTTAATGTTTAACTGAGAACCTGCAGGATTAACGGGCCGTAGGATTTAAAGCTGATTGTTTTCCAACTTCAGCCTGATTAGGTAAGTGATGTGGATTATTCAGGCAACAGGGAACCATGGTGGAGGTTTAGGGGATTAATAATGTCCTCAATGCTGAGGAATACAGGCAGATATCTGCAAAACATTCAGTACCATCAGCCAGACGTATGACTGGCCCCAAATTTATCCCTTCTGCAGCAGAACTAAGACCCCAAACATGCAGCCAAGGTCTTTAAGATCCATCTCCAGTGCAGAGAAGAACGGGAAGTTCTGGACGTGATGGCATGGTCCTCATCCGGGGATCTTCTGGTGCATCTGGATCACATGAAGAGACAGAAGGATCTGAGTTTCTCCAAGATGTTCCTACATAAACTGTGAGAACTT
The DNA here is from genome assembly GCF_011125445.2 of Fundulus heteroclitus. NCBI lineage: Eukaryota > Metazoa > Chordata > Actinopteri > Cyprinodontiformes > Fundulidae > Fundulus > Fundulus heteroclitus. Next base: position 21,452,246 of record NC_046372.1, read on the forward strand.
GTCTCTGGGGGATGTGATGCTGCCTTTAAAGCAGATTCTGGTCTCAGAAATAACAATTTGATTTAGATCCAACGTCTGTTCATTCACTGCATTTTGTTACCTGATGGAAATAAACTATTAACACTTTAATTGATGAAACATTCTTAGTTTACAGCATTTTCTCACTTGCTTAAACCTTTTGCACATTACTGTAAAACTGTTTTGTTTTTTTTCACTTTTATGCAATATTTGCAATTAAATTTCACTAATAGGAGCTACACTTAAAGTACCAATAATATGCTTTAAATCTATTTCTCTTGCGCTAAACTATGTATAATTTTACACATATACCTACAACCCATGGAAGAACATGTATAAATCCTCTTTTTGGAAATGTTTAATGTTTTTTCTTTATTTTAAAGCTTAAAAATGAAAAAAATATATGGTTTCGTAGAAACTGAAAGGAATTAGATGGGAGATATTTATTAAAAAATCTGAGTCGATTTAAGTTAGACTTTAATGGCTCTTTGGTTTGTGAAAGTTTCAGACCGGCTGGTTTATACCGGGCAGCTCTTCAGGGCCCTCTGCTGGCCGGCAGGTGCAACAGCACTTCGCCTCACTGTGAGGATTCTTCTGCTTTCTGACATGATCACAATTTCTGGGTTTAAATATCTGCTGCTATTTCCAAATAAGAAACTTTGTTGTGTTTGTACTGGTCCCGGATGAGAGAATATGAATAAAAGAGACAGTTTGTTAAACGGCTGCAGTTTGGGTTTATTCCTCTCATATATTGTAACAATAATATAGTCCGGAAACTACAGCAGGAGACACAGAAAGGTCCTTTCATATCTAGATTGTTGCTGAGGTGTAAAACCTTGACAGGCTCCTGAGAGCAGATGGAGTCTGGGTAATGGAGGCTCATCTCAGACGATAGTTGTAGTTTTAAAACCTTCTTGTCTTCAGTGGTATGTGAAGATGGGGTTTAAAAAAAAAGGTTCAACATCCAGCAGCGGAGGTTTTTTATTTAACAAACGTTTCTGCCATCATAACAAACTGGGAGGAAAATGGATGCAACAAACTCAGATCAATGGATGTTCTGCAGTTTTTTATTCCCAACCTTCACACTGAAGCAGGAACGGCATCATTTTCAGCTGCAACATTTGGGCTCAACTACAAACTGAACGGACCTTCAAAGCTCTGTTGAGATCTTTGCAGTCTACCATGAATGTTTTATAGGACCAAGATTTTATTCTAAACTATTTCTTCTTTTTAGTAAAGCAACTGTGTCGCTGCCTTGTTGGCCTGGTCTCTCTTTTAAAAGAGACATTTTATCTCAGTTGGATTAATTGAGTTATATAATGATAAATAAAGAGTAAAACAGGAGAGTTAACATCAATATATCATAGTATAGACATTGGAAATAGATTATTAATTTAACATGTAAATAAAAATAATTAAAATGATGATCAACAGATTATTTAATGATTATAATACTGTCTCAGTGGTCAGCTACAGAAATAGGCTGCTTAATTAAAAGGAACATTTAAAAATATCTAGTGCCTAGCGGAGCTATTCTGGCTGGTTGGTAATTAACCGGTTTAAGTGAGACCAGGTTCAGCTCAGGGAAGCTTTGGTTGGCCTTTGTTACTCTGGATTCTTGGTCCGGATGATGCATTTTAGAGTGAAAGCCTTCTGATGTGGACTAGCAGGCCTGCAGGCCTGAAGCGTTGCATTAATTAGTCTGCAGCTTGAGCAACAATCAGCATCTCTTTCCTCAGCTGTGTCAGCCTGCAGACTCCGCAGAGAAGCTCTGGAGCAGACTCCCAGGTTGCTTCATCGGTTTTTAACGCAGATCTGTAAACCTGCAGAGTTTTTCAGAAAAAAAGGCAGGATCCAAAATCTGGAGTTAGCCTAAACCTGCAGGTTGGGCCAAGGAAGGAGATCAGAAACGGTAAAAACACGAGCCCAGCTCAGAAACTGCACACATTGGCTGCTTTGCATGAGTTAAAATAGCTGACTGGAAAGATTTAAATGAAAACCTCAGCGCTGAGTTTCATAGACAAGATGTTCCTGGCTGATGGAGGCTGGGAGAGAAACGGTTTTCTGTGACCTGAATGTGAATGTTTTGTTGTTGTTGATGAAACTTTTTAACTTTCCTGAGCTGTTGATGCCCTGCAGACAGAACCTTTATCCTCCTGGAGCTGCATCAATAACTTCTGTCTCATCAGGAGAAAATTAGATTTATACTCATTAAATAGATAAAATGTGAAATCAATTACAAGCCAAACAATATTTTAGAAAATGATCGTTTTTAAAGTGTCAGAAGAGATCAAATCGGATCAGATCGACCTGGACTTTTAGTCTTCTTAGTGCTTTTATTTCAGGTTTGCTGCCATCATGAAGACCTTAAACAGTTTATATCTGGTTATATGAACATAACCATAAATAAAACCTCAATTTTAAAATTAGACATTAATCTCTGACATGTGAGCGCAGCACATGCTCAGTTTACACATCTGCAGGTTCTTTTCCTGCTTTAATCGCCTCTAAACTAAGCCTCAGCCTAAATAGGTTTTAAATATGAGTTTATTTTATTATAATCTTTAGGAGCAGATGTATATATGTGCATACAAATATTATTGATGTGTACAATAGAAAATGAAGGTTCTGTTTATCTGGGGGGTTTTTTTAGGGGTAACAGAAATGAGCCAAACTGAGAATAATCAGCAGCTTTAAATGAATCCTCCTTTAACTTCCAGGCAGAAACACGTCGGTCGATGTTGAGTTTCTGGGTTTGCGTCTCCTCCAGGTGAATCTTTACAAGCTGCAGGAATTAGCCAGATCCCAGCAGAGATGTCTGGCTGGTGTGTGCTGGAGGGCCGGGTGATTCCTGCTTCTCTCCCTACGTTCAGCAGCTGCTTTGCATCTTGTTTGCCTTTGTAAATAATATGGACAATGCAAATTTCAGCTCCCGCTAGATTAGAACCTGTGTTCAGTCGGGTGGTTCTCTGGGACTGAGAACAGAATCCGGTTTTACGGAAACGTATGCAAACCAATGGAAATGTGCAGAGCTCAGTTACAGAGAGCTGGTGTGTCAGAGAGGACCACAGCTTCCCATCGGCCAGAGGTAGGAGCTCTCTGGCTCTCAGACATTTTAGACTCAGCTTTTATGGTACGTTAGATTTTTATTCTGTATTTCATGTTTTTAAAGGAACTTCAGACAAACTTTAACAGTGTAAGAGTTTAATTTGTTTTACTAAAGCTTTTCCACTGCTAATATTCTGACTGTTGCAGGAAGCGCAGAGTTGAGAAAATCTTTTTTATTGAAATGTAATCATCATGACGAGGTTTCTATGTGTGTAAAACTATAAAGGTTTGAGCCAGAGGTGATATTTTCAGCAGAATTGTTTCAGTATTTATAAAATAAAAAATTTTCTGAATATAAAAACCTTCCTACTGAAGCAGATCCCTACAGTTCAGCCGGTTTGTAATAGCTGAGTTCTACTAAAAAGGTTCTCAGAACTGATCTGGGTTCTGCACACGTCCACAGGGCCCGTCTGACCCTTAAACCGGTTCAAACTGTTTATCTGCTTGCTGTGACAGAAAATGTGAGTTTCTTCTCAGTCCGAGTCTGTCCGGTGATTAGTTTCCTCCACAGTTAGAAGTTCAGGGGTAGAAAGTGTCGCTGGTTCTGTGTTTTCTGATCTTGAGCGGAGGAACCGGGTCTGTTGACATGCTGGCTGAAAGGTTTGGCTATGGGAGTTCAGCTTCACGTCCACCGTGACGCTTTGAGACGTTTATGCTGAAAGCTGAGAGGTCAGGAGGCAGAAAGGTCGGGGGTGTTATGCTCAGGTGAAGAGTCAGCTGCAGGTTTTTTACCTCAATGATTAAGAATGAGAAAAGGTGAAGTAGGAATCTGGGCCGTGCTTTTTGTCTCCACTGTCAACCTACAGTCCTTAAACCGTCATATTGTCAACATATTCAGGGATGCACAGTATTTGACTCTTAACACAAAACCAAGTTAATAAGGGGATGTTTGTTAAAGAACCCTGATGAGAGCGGCAGAGTAATCAGGCGGTAACCGGAGCATCTGACAGTCAGTAGAAAGTGAAGTGAAGGTCAGCAGAAGATGTCTCTGGTGTGTTAGACGGCTTCATCGACCCTGAGTTTGATCCAGGTGCCTCAGTCTGGGTCTGATGCTCTTTGATTGGTGATTTTGTGCAACTTCACCTCATGTGGGGTCCAGAGAAGCCAGGAGCCTAACCGTGGAACCCCCCCCCACAACCACTCAGATGCTGATTTTCACATTATTCTCTTTCTTTTCCTGGATGAAACATTCAAGGTTCTGTAAGGAGCTCAAAGACCCACTGATGGCTTAAAACCACAGTGATGACCTAAACTAATTTCATTTAGCTGGACTGACGACCATCAGGATGCTGGAACTCCTCTGGTTGAGGCAGAGACTGACCCATGACCCAGAGGGAGTGGTCCACCAACAAGAAGAAACCTGAAAGTCTGATGATGAATGTTTTCATCCCACAGCAGAAAAACCCTGAACTACCTCCAGGGTAGGGGGGGCTTACACGACACAGATGATTCTGAAAAGTAGCAGATCCTCTACGGCTCGTTGCTTTCAGTTAACGATACTCATATTTTCTTTGTTTACTGGAGAACATTCAGAAAATGAAGCCCATTAACAGTTAGAACCGTGGTTTTCTGTGTGTAGACATGAAGTCATTTAGGGTCTGGATGTATTTTCACTGTTGATGCCGTCTTTGTTTCTCTACCATCCAGTGTAAAGAAGCCATCATGTTGTGAAGACTGAAGCTGTCTGACTTCGCTGTAATTCACCGCTGAAGCTTCCACTTCCTGCTGCTGAAGGCCAGAGTTCCTCCGTCCACCGGTTCTCCTTCCCTGGACTCCAACCTTCCCGTCTCCGTGGCCCAGCTATGAATCCCTATGCCGATGATGATTCTGGGTTTTCAAGCTGTCCAACTCCGTATTCCGCCTCTAATCCTAATTTCTGCTGTGATCCATCTGACCCTCCGCTGGTCCAGACCGGCTGCAGCTCTCTGTCGGCGTCCCCAGCCCCTCATTTCCCGGCGGACCACCATGGTCAGACCCCCAGCTCCACGCTGCCGCTGCCAGCCTTCAGTCCCGTGGACAACCCCTACGCTCCTCCCGCCGGCCTCCACTCCCATCAGGCCTCCGTCTCCATCCCGTCCCCGGACCTCCGGCCGTCTCCTGCCCAGGACGACATGTTCGACGAAGGCGGCCCGGACCTGGAGTGCGCCATCTGCTTCAGCCAGTTCAACAACGTCTTCCGCTGCCCCAAGATGCTGAACTGCAAGCACACCTTCTGCCTGGAGTGCCTGGCACGCATGAACGTCAAGTCGTCGGAGCCCAGCGCCATCCAGTGCCCGCTGTGCCGCGGCCTGACGCCCCTGCCCCCCCTCGGCCTCCCCAAGCTGGCCACCGACTCCACCGTGCTGTCCTACCTGCCGGCCGCCATGCAGAGGGTCTACAGCATCCGCTTCATCCGCAACAAGGGGAAGCTGCAGGTCAAAAGGTCAGAGTGAGCTCTCTGTTTTGTCTTTTCTGTCCTCGTGTGGAGAATCCAGCATCTAGGTGAGAATGACGGCGTCCTGATTGGTTCAGTTACACAAGCAGCTGCTCCTGTTGCTTTAAAGCTGACAGGCAGGAGTGGATGTCACCAGGAGAGGCTGAAAACATGAACGTCTTATCTTACACAACAGTTCACTTGCAGCTAAAATCAGGGACGCTTGCAGGTCACCAGAAGGCATTTTGGTTTTTTCCTCAAACACGGTGCTCAGAGGTTGGACCGAAGCAGTTTTTAGCTCCTGGCTGAGGGTTAGAAACCTGCTAGATGGAGAATCATTGTTCCCTCTGAGGTAAAATCTGCATTAAAACATAACTTTGTTTTAAAGAAAGGCTCCTGGTTATGATGCGTGAGAATCCAGCCGAGGCTGGGCTCTCCAGGAGTCGGCAGTGATGAGGAAACAGAGCGCAGCGGGGTCAAAGGTCGGCTTTATTACAGCGTATCTGTTCAGTCGAGTCATTTTACTGGAGCTGGTTGGTTTCCAGGAGGTAAAACCTGTCGAACACGGCTACGGTTCCTAGTTTTCAGGTTTATTTCTTCATAGTTTGGTGCCGGTGACCCAGATGTTGTTGAGGGAAACCAATCTGAACTCTACAGTAGACCTTTAGAGTCTCAGATTCAGATCTTTGCTCACATTAATTTAATTTCTCAAGACAAACAGATCAAATTAATGGAATAAATATCTGATCGCATCAGTGGACAGATTCCCATTTAACACTCAGTCCAGCTTAACCCAGGTGACGATATAATGCAGGTAAATTCGGTTTATAATGGCAGTTCCTGAAGGTTTTCCTCTTCCTGACCAAGCATGTGGTGACAGTGGAAATGAACAACTTGATTATAGATTTTTTTGGTTTCTTTTTCTCCTTCATTGCGGTTTTCCAGAATAGTTAGCATGGAGTGAAAACAGATTTTATTTTAAAGAGGACGGGGAAGAGCTGCGCTTGGACCATCGGTATGTTTTAATCTGGGAGCGTCCTGAAGGTTGTCCCATGTAAATTCTGAGACACAGCAGGTAAATGTGTGGAAAACGTGTTTTAGACAAGCCACCGCTCCATTCCAGCTGATTTAACCTTTCAGCACATGATCCAGTCCTGTAGGGGCCAGAACCAGAAGCCACAGGAAGCTTCATCTCTCTGTTCAGGCTGTATGTTGGATTAAAAGATGAATCATTGCAGCAAAAACAGATTAACCTGAATCCTTTTATCTCCACTGATCATCAGCACAGTCCTTTATTAAAACTCCTTTCCTATTCAGCATAAAATGATATTTATTAATGATTGGAAGCACAGTTTTGTATTTATTGTAGATTTCCTTTGAGCCACCTTTCAGCAGAATGGAGCGTTGGCTGGCTTCCTGGAACGTTCTGGGCTTTAGAGTTTGGTCCATACATAAGCAGCTGACCCGTTGGACGGTGCCGTTCCATGAACATAATGTTTGGTCCGTTAGAAACCAGTCTGGACGTGTTTGGGATCATAGTTCTGCCGGTCCAGGTCCAAACCTCCAGTCCAGGCCTCTGCAACCAGGCAATCCCAGCAGCCATTTCCACCCTCAGTCCAGCCAATTAACATTAGTTTAAAGCAAATGTTACACAACCTTTTTTAGAAAAGGGCAAATTATAATGTTCACAAATATCTACTGTGGGGAATTTTTAAAGAACTGCCATTTTTGGGATTTAAAATAACAAAAAGATGAGTAATGTGGAGTAATCCAGACTTTTTGAATTGAGAAAGCTTCCTGGAGAGGAAGCGAAACGTCTTCAACTACGGAAAACAAGTTTTTTTTGATTGACCATGACCTGGATGACTGAGAATCTTCACCAGCATACGTCCATTTACTATATACAAAGTTAACATTTGTTGATTTGTTTTGATCCAAAGTTAAGAGCCATTGAGGTCCAGGCGAAGGTTGCAGCTCTAGGTGTTTAATTTAACGAGAAACATCAGAACTCCTCTGCTGTTAATTTCTCGCTGTTGGCACCAGACCCACAGCAAGGCTGAGCAACACAGCGAGGTTCTTCATCCTCAGCGGACCGTTTGGTTCACATAGTGGAAACCTGGGCCCAGCTGAATCTGTTTACAGGACAATGGTCCCAAACCGGGTTCTAAACAGGTTAATCTAGATGACACTGAGTTTCTATGATGGCCTAACCAAAGCCGTGACCTTAAAGGTTCATGGCCTCTTCTTTAAAACCGCGTTTGTACCACAAAACCAACCAGTTTACATGAAGTCCACAGATCATTCTGCCGTGAAGGCCGGATGAACCTTAGACTCAAGGCAACCATCCGTGTTAAAGGTCCAACTTCACATTTAGCTGCAGAGGTCAGAGAGTTATGATTTTGAAATCTGGCAGCATTTAATTGTTGTACCAACTGCCAGTTTATACAAGATAAATTAATTATTTCCCTTTCCAGTCCCACATGGAGGAAATATCTTTGCATTAGTGGGCAGCATGCTGCCACTGAGAGGAACCCGGGGTTAAATCTGTGGTCAGGGGTTTTTGCTCAGGGACCCAGAATGACGGAGTTCTGAACCGGCAACTTTTGCGGCCTCCCTAACAACGAGCCCACTGCTGCACTGAGACAATAAACATGTTTCTGCACATTTTATGTATTTAATAAAGGAACCTGATACAGCTGTAAGGAACTGGATCAGAGACATCATGCTCCTGGTTCTTTGATTCAGACCGGGTGTGTGTCGTGTAATTATTCCAGTTTAAATCAGTAAAATCTTCCTCTCAGCTCATCAGGATGAAACGACTTAATAAACTAATCTGTTATTTTCTAAATGAACCCATTTACCCTGAAAGCTTTTAAAGCAAAAGTTTCCTTTTCAAATTAACGGAATAAAAGAACAACGCTGCTAATTCAATGTTTGCTGCTACTAAATATGGTTAAAGCAGTTTTGCACCTCATTTTGAGATGGACAGGAAATATGAAGAAACTTAATTATGATCAGGAAAATACATCAGAGTAACCCTCTGTTTAAATAAACCAGCTGTGCTGAAAACCAGCCAGCAGCTCCTGTAGTAATCCTGACGTCTTCTGTTGAGGAAAATAAATATCTTAGTTATATTTCTGTTATATTAATCAGGTATTTGTATAGAGGAACTGAGGAATGCATAGTTTTTAACTGTGTCTCCCCTTTGAGGGCAAAATAAACATACAGTTTATGGTTGGGAGAGGTAATTTGCTGAACCCCTGATAAAGACCGTTTCAGTAATAAATTAGCCGCTGTGTCTGTCCCCCCCCCCCCCCCCCCCCCCCCCCCCCCAACTAAGCAGTGGGGCAGTCATTCCTTTAAAAGATGTGTTCAGAGCACTGAGCTATATAATACACTGGAGTGTTAATCGCCCGCTGTTAGAACGAGTCGCTTTGAAGCCACCGGCCGCCATATTGGTACTCCCTATTTTCCCCTAGTAACTAGGGAATATGTGCGCTACAATATATATATATATATATATATATATATATATATATATATATATATATATATATATATATATATATATATATATATATATATATATATATATATTTCAGCACCTAATTTCCTAGTAGTTGATAGTGTTAGTACATCCACTGACTGTAGAATTACCTGTGAAATAGGGAGGATTAAGATGGCGGCCAGTGACTTCAGTTCTTCGCCAAAATCAGCACTCCAGTGTATTTTATAGCTCAGTGGTTCAGAGTAGTGAAAGACAGACGGAATATTTTACATCGCCATGAGCCAGGATGTCGGGTTTTTACTGAATACAACGAAATGGTAATGTAAAGTCTGTCTCCTTTGGAATGGCAGGCCGGTATTAATATCTATGCTTCCTCTCTGCGGATGATAAAGCTTTATGTGTTCAGCTCTGCTTTAAGGAGAGAAGCTGATCTGATGTTCAGGTTTACTCAGTGAAACCCGGTTATCTCTCTGCAGGAACACCAACGGACCGGGACGGACGGGCCGCAGGTCGGTCACCTCCCTGAGGTCGGTGAACCGCTCTCTGGACGTGGGACTTCCCAGCTCGTCCTCAGGGGACGGCGGCGGGGAGTCGGGGGGCCTGAGCGGCGTCCTGTTCCGGCTGACGGGCCGGCCGCTGTGCCGGGCCCTCCTGCTGACCCTGGTGGTGATGATGATGATCCTCCTGACGGGAATAATCATCTTCCTGCTCATGAACAACAAGGCCGGCTGACTTTACGTCACTTCCTGTCCACCTCTGCGTCCGACTGGAGGACGAAACGGAACATTTTCACCTTCCTGTGGCCGATGAGGTTGGAACCGACCCGGATGTGCAATAAGGCAACGTCCTTCAAATAGAAACTTTAAACTTGCTGCTGCAAAAGTATATATATTTAATTTTAAGTCATGGGAAGTAAGTTGAGTGGGGCGGTGGTGGCTGGTCATCTTTTTAGATTCTACGTGAGCTTTGGGCGTCCAGAATGATGCTGTGGAGTCGGACCTTTTTGGCCTTTGACCCGGACCAGATGTGTGGCTGTTACAGCAAAGCTGCACGCTTCCTCCTGGTTTTACTCCAAAAAACACGTTTTTGCATAAACAAGAGCTAAATAATAACCAGAAACGGGTCGGAGTCCGTCTGGTTCCCAAAGCTATAAACCTCAGACCAAATGATCCGCTTCCACTTTCACTCCTGAAAGGTTTCAGGTTGAATCCACGCCTGGAACTCGGGGTTTTGTTTCCTTCGCTCCAAACACAGCTCTTTGTTCTGCGTGTTCTCCTGTTGACGCGGGTTCTGGCACCGGTTCCTCTGAAACACGGACACTCAGGGACAGACCGCTGTTTATTCCGCTCCGACGCAGCCAAAGATTTCCCTTTTAATCAAATGTTGTTGACGGATGTCATGCAAACGAGCCGGCTGCGGCGGTTCTGCTGCAGCGGTTCAGACACAGGACCACAGAGAACCTGCGGCCGGTTCCTCTGCTCGGTCACACTCGCCCGTTCAGGTCCGTTTCTCTCTGAGGTTCTGTGGCCTGAATTTGCCTGCGTGTTAAAAACAACATGAATGCGTCTCTTCACAGAAACTTTTCGGTGACGCATTTGTTTCTACAAACAGGAGGCCGGTTCTGAAGCTGCAGAGACGACGCTTCTGGTTCGGGTTCTCCTGGCCCGTCTTAGTTTGGTTCTGTGAGGGAGGTTCTTTTTTTACCTGGATGGGTCAGGAGAATTTGGACCTGTAGAATGAACTCAGGGTCAGCACTCTGGGTGCTGCAGGGGCCTTCAGAGCTGCGGTTCGGACCGGCCTGGTCCCGTTGATGGTTCTGCATGCTGAATGTTTTATCTGACCTTAAAATAGTCCCAAATGGAAACTTCTTCCAGAACTGCTTTGAATATCAAATGGTGTCTGAAATCAAAAACTGGCTTCATTGTCTCGGTTCTGAAACGTGATCGGTTGAAGCCCGGTTTCTAGAACACTCTGTCCTGTTTTTATGTCGCTGTCTGAGGTCCGGGCCTCTTTTTACTGTGCAATGGAAAATAACCTTTTATATATTTATGATCCTTTTAGGCAACCTTGCACTGTCACACTTTCTTTTGGGTCCGATTTAAATAAAGTTCTGAATAAATTCTTCAGTTTCTTGGTTTTCATGCTTGATCTGATGGAACTTTGGGTTATGCACATTGATTTAGGTAATTTTTTAAATCTTTGACCCGCTTTGACATGTAGAAACTATTGTATTTTTACAGAGGGGCAGCAAGAAGGTCCTGGGTTTGAATCCCGGGTCCAGCCTGGGGTCTTTCTGGAGTCTGTGGGTTCTCTCTGTTCATGTGTGGCTTCTCTCCTGGTACTCCAGTTTCCTCCCACAGCCCAAACTCAGGACAGGTTACACTAAATTGGCGCTGGAGGGGACAGACCAGCAGGACTCACTCCTGTCTCTGTTGGCCGGTGACAAATTTGATTTGACTATTATTTATTATTTCTAAGCTCTTACAGGTTTCAGGCTTTTTTTTTTTTTTTATTAATCCTTTATTTGAACACGTTAGTCCCTTGAGACTCAGTGTCTCATTTACAAGAGACTCGTTTAACTATTAAAAAGAAAATGACAGCAGTTTACGTCAGCAATTACAAATTTTAAATCTGTCCCAACATATGGTTTAAAATTTAGTGGAAAAAAAATAAAATGTATTCCAATTTTAAAAGCTGCTCACTATAGTCTCGTGCATGAATTTCAAAATAAAGGTGCATCTTAAAATTGACAATATGGATCGATCTTTTCATTTTGCATAGATCATTAATAAATTGATATATTTCTATGGATCGATACGTTGTTACATTGCTAGTTTCTACAGTCAGATGTGAGCTGACAGCCTGACCTCTCTAACGTTTTGTTCTGCCGTCGGGTCCTCAACCACCTCAGGAACGTCTCGTTTTCAGCACCCATCAGTTTTCTCGGCCTGTAACTCTGTTCTGGTTTAAAAAAATAAACCTGACGCTGGCCGTAAACTGATCCCTGAGGTTGAGGACGAGAAAATGCATCTTTTAGATCAAAATCAGCACAAACACTCTGCTGGGAAAACTTTCAGTAAATTCAGATATTTTCACACAGAGAACATGTAAAAACTAATTTAATTCTTGTATTTTTAGATTCTTATACAGAGCCTTTTCCAGATTCAGGATTGTTTTACCCAATGAAGCTGTGACAAAAAAAGTCAAAATGTAGGAATCCTAAAATGCTATGTCTATCTAAATTACCAATTCACAAATATTCTCAAGCTACTTAAAGGTTAATTCAGTCCAATCATCAGTCAGATCCATTCTGATTGATCCCAAATATCAAAACAGTCGAGTTCAGTTTATAATCCAGGTTGGTTCTCTGTAAATAAACCCAGCAGGTTGTTGACCTGCAGGATTCATTCCTCCTGAATGAACATGGAGCCACAGCAGACAGCTGCTGATGTTGAGTGGTTGACTTTGCAGCAATCCCTCATACCGAGCATGCATGTAGCGACAGTGGAGAGGAAAAGTTTATCAATCATGTTTGGCTTCATCAGCAGAGTTGTAGAAATGTTTGATAAAATGTCTCCCCCTGCTGGTAGAAAAATAAACCTGAACAGTTAACTTTCCTTAATAGCTTTTCATTATTAAATGGTTCCTGTTAAAGTGATGAGCTGGAATGAAAAGGCGACTCCTGGGATGCAGCAGTGGTTTATTAGGAATGCTCTGACGGGAGCAGGACGCACAGGATCATCTCATCCATTCGTGGAGCGCCGTTTTCCAGAGGCTCTGCTGGATCGGCGGCAGCTTCACCCTGAAACACAAACGGGGACACGGTCCAGAACTCTGACCGGACAGACGTTCCTCAGCTACAGCACAGCAGGTGGAACCCTGAACCCTCTGAAGGTTCCTGCTAGATCCCCAGACAGCAGTTCTACACGCTTCACACCGCTGGCAGCACTGATCACGTTTACCTGTCCAAAGGTTCTGGTTCTGCTGCAAGCTTAGAGACATGCAGGGTAAACCCAGCTGTACTAGAAGTTCAACTTTTATGCAAAGAAAAGGAAGAACAAACTTGAAGATCCAGAAAATCTGAAGGAACATAGAAATTAACAAGATGGTAGAAAATATTCTGACTGACTTTTGTAAGTTTCTGTTATGAAAAAAAGAACTGGTACCTACAGGTCCAAAAGAAGTGAGTTTTAACGTTAGCAGGTGAAACCACCGTCATCAGATCCAGGACGACAGGAGATGGATCGGCTGGTCCGATCAGAACCAGCTACAGCTAAACCCGCTCAACACTGAGAAGATGACGGTGGACTTCTGGAGAACTTCCCCCTCAGAATCCTCCACATCCGTCTGCTGGTTCCTAGGAACCACCCTCAGTCCGGACCTGTGCTGGTTCTCTCACACTGACCCGGGTCAGAGGAAGGCCCGGCAGAACGCGGCTCGCCAAACCCAGAGACGCTCTCTGATGAACTCTGAGCTCCTCACAGCCTGAGCAGCTGCTCTGCAGTGCAGGAACATCTCAAAACATCTGAATATTGTGGAAAAGTGCAATTTATTGTCGGCCAGTCATTCCAGAAGGTGAGATAAAAAGATTCATCGCACAGAGGAAAATATTTCAAGCTTTTGTTTCTTATAATTCTGATGATTACAGCTTCTATGTGTCTCAGAAAATCAGACCAATCAAGATCCCATCAAAGATGTTTTAAACCCAAACGTCAGGCTCATGGGAAGTCCATTTCTATCCGTCAGTACTTGGTTGGTCCTCCTCCTGCATGAATTCCTGCATCAAAGCTCTGCGGCATAGAGGCCATCAGCCCGTGGTTCTGCTGAGGTTCTAGAAGCCCAGATTGCTTTGATAGCTGCCTTCAGGTCATCCGCCTGGTTGGTTCTGGTGTCTCTCATCTTCCTCTTGACAGCCCAGAGGTTTTCTACGGGTTCTGGTCAGGAGAGTTTGCTGGTCAACAAAGAACAGAACCACCATGGGAACTGGACCAGCTTTTGGTACCATTGTCAGTGTGGACCGGTGCCAAGTCCTGCTGGAAAATAAAACCAGCATCTCCACACAGCTTGTCTACAGAGGGAAGGATGAAGAGCTCCAGAATGTCCTGGTAGACCCAGAGGACCAGAACCAGCAGATGACCTGCTACCTAAACCATCACCAACTGTGGAAACTTCATTCTGGTTCTGGTTCTTCATGGGTTCTGAACCTCTCTTCTATTCCTCCAGACTCTGGAACATAGATTTCCAATTGAAATGCAGAATTTGGTTTCATCTGAAAGCAGAACTTTGGACCGCTGAGCGTCAGTCCGGTTCCTTTTCTCCTGAGCCCAGCTGAGATCGTAGCTGCTGAGCCATGGACTCCAGCCTCGGTCCTCTCATGGTGAAGCTGCTTCTTCTCCAGGCTGCGGTTCTCTCTGCTGCTGATGCATCTTTTCCTGCTACATTTCTTCCTTCCACTCAATTTTCTGTTAATACGCTTGGACCCAGAACCCTGTGAACGACCAGCTTGTTCTGCAGTGTCCTTCTGTGGCTGCTCCTCCTTCTGAAGGTTGGAGATATCTTCTGCACGTCTGTCCAGCCGTCAGAGACCGGTTAAAGGTTCTGGAAACCTTTGCAGGTGTTTTTAGTTAATTAGCTGATTAGAGTGTGACACCTGGAGTTTTCAGTAATCAACTATTTCACAGTATTCTCGTTTTCTGAGACACTGTTCATCTATTCATCATCTGTAGCCGTAATGATCAAAATTACAAGAAACAAAGGATTATATCACTGCTTATGTAATAACTGTAGAAAATAAAGGAGCTTCACTTTTCTGAAAGGACTCACAAAAAACATTGCACTTTTACACTATGTTCTATTTTTTTTTTTAGACATACCTGTATTTCTCTGTTAATACAAACATATGTTCACATTAATCCCTTTATCTTTTATTTCCTCTGAAGTACATATTTACTCCAGAAACAAACTCCTTGTTTGTGACCCAGATGCTGGTAAAATAACGCTGGTTCTGAAATCTCTACCTGGTTCAGGTTAGCGTCTCTGCAGCCAATAAATGTCTTCTATTAAATAAAGTTAATACCATGTTCTATGTGTACTTACGGTAAACATATCTAACATAATTTTTGTTTTTTTTTTACAGTATTTAAAAGCATGCATGGGTCTCTGAGCTCAAACGTGAACAAAACTTTTGATCTCCCTGTTTTTGATGATTTATGGATTCTGGTTTCATCAAACTGGGCTCATATTTCCTATGGTACTGGAATATTTGGGAATCCAGAGGAAATCTTTCTAAATGAGCAGATGTGCTCTCAGTTTGTTCTGATCTCCTGCAGACAGCAGCGCCGTTTGGATCAAAGCGGCAGAGATGCAGGTTTAATTTCAGGTCAGCTGACCCATTGCTCCTGGAAATGATCAGAAAATGATAATTTCTGATCATAAAGACGATCAGAAAATAATTTTTAAATGCAGAAAAGTAAAGAAACTTTGTCTCACATTTAGAAGGCATCAAACTAGTCTGGGATTTTTCTCTAATCACTAAATCTCTGCGTTCTGTTGAGACGAGTGACTCCAGACCTGAGCAGGTTTCAAACCAGCAGCGTTCACCTGTTTCCCTCCAGCTGCTCAGAGAACCTCTCAGACTGAAGGAAACCACCAAGTTTGTTCTGAATAAATGATCTAAATGTCTTCTGTGAATAGAAGTGAGTGTAATTGCTGATAAATGGGAACGTTTGCCTCCAGATAAATATCTGATGTGACCCAGAAGACAGAAGCTGGACCTGTTCTGAGGCGTCTGGCTGCTGAGGGACGGAGCTGCAGCCCGGGGCCTCCAGGTGGGTCCAGGAACGAGGCACAGGTCTCCCGGTCTGAGTTTGGCCATCAGGAACAGCGGGTCTCTGGAGACGTTCTCGGCGTCGGCGCTGATAAAGAGACGTATTCAGCCTAACGGAGCACAGAGTGAGCTCCATGGTGAAGCTGTGAGCAAACAGACCTGGCAACGTCGGCCTCTGAGCTCTCTGCTCTCTGCAGCTCACTGGTGCCCAGGGCCTGCAGCACCTTCTGCATCCTCAGCTCACCTCCTGGCATCTTATCAGAGTTCTGCAGGGCGAGAAGGTCACAGCAAATGGTCAGATCAAAGGTCTGCACATTTAGGAGGCAGCAGCCTTTACACTGCAAAAACGGAACTAAAAATAAGTAAAATGTTCTTAAAATCAGTGTATTTGTCCTTTATTTGAACAGGTAAATAAGATGATTTGCCAATGAAATTAGATTTTTGCACTTAAAATAGGAACAATTCATCTCAATCATCTTATTTCTAGTGCAGGATATCTAATTATCTTATTTTAGGGGTCAAAATACTCCTTCCCTCGGCAGATAATCTTATTTACCTGCTCAAATCAAGGACAAATGCACTAACTTTAAGAAGATTTGACTTATTTTTAGATCCTCGGTGTATGAAAGGTTCGGCCGTAAAACTCGAAGGTAAAAAAACTGGGATGTTTGATGTGCTCTGGTGCCGTTACCATGGCGACGGCTGTGAGGACGGACGCAGCCCTCTTCAGGTCTCCTTCCAGCCTCCTCGTGCCGCTCCTCTCCCTCTGCAGCCGCTCCTCCAGCAGCGCGACGAGGGACGCTTTCTGGTGGCACTCCTGGCTCCCTGAGGCCAGGTACTGCCTGGAGACGACCAGCAGGGTTCTGGTTCAGGTCCAGATGCTCGGACCTCGCCGTGCCCCCGTTCACCGGCCGAGCCTCCGACCGTGTCGGCGCTCAGCGAGGACAGGAAGCTCTTACCTGCAGGCCTCACTGTAGTCCAGGAGGCTCTCGTTGGAGCGCTGCAGCTCGTTTATCTGACCCATCAGCAGTTTGCATTTCTTCGTCAGCTTCTCTGATTCCTAACGATTGATAGAATATGTTCCAGATTTTTTTTTAAAAACTCAAGATACTATAAAAAACTTCTAGATTTGACTACCCAACACATGAGGTGATCAGGAAGTAAGAGCAACCAGACAAACCTTCCTGAGGCTGAAGATTTTGCGGATCAGTTTGAAGTTGAGGATCCTCATCTTAATGGCCGTTCGACACAGACTCTTCAGCCGGTCCTTCTCCACACAGCGGCTCCAGTGGAGCTGGTAGCTTTCCTGCATGGCACACTTGACCTCCATCAGCTTCTCTCTGCGCTCCTTCATCTCCTTCTCAAACATGGAGGACATCTTCAGCTGAATGCTGCTCATCACAGACTTCTTCTTCTCATCGACCAGCCTGTGAGCGGCGGACAGAGAACGGCGAGTCAGAACCGGAGCCTTCAGGCCGACATCGTGACGCAGAATCCTGGCGCCGCTCACTTTCTCTGCTCGATGTAGAACGTGTTGACCACAGAGAGGTGTTGGTGCTCCAGAAGTCTCTGCTCTTCCTTTGCAGACGGGTTTATCACCATCTGCTGCTTCAGGTGGACCAGCTGCACCTTCTGATCTTCTAACCTGGCAGCTGATGAGAGAGCAGGAGGTGAAGGCCGGCTGCAGAAAGGCTTCTCCTACCGTCACGGTCTGTTTCAGGGACTCCTGATGTGACTCGGTTCTCCGTTTCTCCTCCCTTCTGGTGATGGAGAGCGAGCTACACGCTGCTGTTCACATGTTTTTCCTTCGGTTCTCTTTCCATCTGTGCCCTGATCAATCTGAGCTCAACCAGCAGCAATCTATGGTCTCCGTAACTAAACCTTCACTGTAGAGAGCAGCTCATTCTCCACAGGTCTCAGCTAATTATTGATAGTTGTATAATTCTTCCTTACTAGACCTGCCGTTAGTGTTTATTGTAATTTATTTCATATTTCATGTGCTTTTTTCTGCCCCTCTCCAGGATAAAAAGCTTCTTGCATCCAAGCTACAGCCTAAAAACCTCCTTCCTTCAGTCTCTCAGCAACCAGCACAGCCGTCTGGCCACCGTTTGGTGGCGAGGCCTCGTCTCAGCTGGGAGCCTGACTCTGACTGTGGTTCAGTGTTCTTTGGTGTGGAGAGGGTGGATTTAATGTTGCAGCTGTGAGGGAAAAACCCTTTGGTTAAATCTAGGAGCTCTGTTGAACTGATTAACTATAACCCATAAACTCTGCACAACATTCGCATATTTGCACATTTTGCATCATTGCATCTCCATCTAGCGTTACAAATGCTGCCAAACTCTTAGTTTCTAAATGCATTCTTGCACAATCAATTCTGCACATACAAATGGTTTTTAAAAATACTCACCTGTACACTGTGACTGTGCATTGTTTACTTTTCAGTTGTTTACTTTTAAATCACTGCTGCACCTTATACTGTAATGTAATTTTACTGCAATTTACAAGCTGTATGCATCAAAATTTCGTTCTGTACGCACTCTGTGCATACAAAATGAGTCTAAGTCCGTGTGGGTGTGATGGAGTGTAGCTTTGGCATAATTCCTAATGACCGAGCCAGTCTGGTCCCAAAGGCCCCCCAGAAAGGGGCTGCTGCCACCAAGCTCCATCCAGGTCCCCAGAATACGTCTACCAGTCATAACAGCAACCTGGAACCTTTATAATTATTGTACTGTAATCACCAAAGATGTTTAATTTAGACCTTTCCTCTCTCTAGTGTGGGACGGACCGGCTGGATTGGTTTCATCTGATTTCTTTTAACTTTGTGTCTTTCACGGTGACGGTCCTGGATGCTGGTCTGAATGGTTGCCCCTCCACAGTAACGCTGACCCTGCAGCACACAGCAGCCCAGAGGGAGCAGGTCCAGTAAACGCTGGACCCCAGGAGGGATCCCAACCAGCATCTACCGCCTTTAACTCCCTCAGCAGCTGCTCTCTGAGCTTCCCACTGATTCTGGGATCCTAAAACACGTTTTAACCAACCAGATCTGCTAAAAGCGGCTTTGACAAAGAAAGATGATGTTTCATAGAGCATCTCCCTCTGGGACGCGCTCCTGTTTTTAGGTCACTTTTCATTCAGACATCAATTATCCGGATGGTTGCTGTTTGTTCTTCTTCTGTTGTGTTTTATCAGACCAGGCCCTGTATGAATGAAGGTTAAATTAGGATAATAATGGCTCTTACCCTGCATCTTGTCCTCTGAGCCCAGCCTGTCCAGCTCCTCCTGCAGCTCCTGCTCCTCCTGATTGACCAGCAGCTGCAGGCCTCCTGATTTGTCTCTGTCGGCCTGCAGCTGCTGCTCCACCCGCTCCCTCAGCTCCTGCTCGTCTTTCTCCAACGCGGCGACAAGGTGATGCAGGTACTCCAGAATGTCGCGGGTGTCCTTCTGCAGAGCGCTGGTCTTCAAGACGATGTCTTTGCTCTCTTCCTTCACTTTGTCACATTGAAGCTGGAACCTGCAGGATGAAAGAGAACACGCATGAGGCCCAGAGATAGACGGACACACTAGTGCACTTCTCTGGTCACAACAGCTGAATATTAAACTGGGTTTCTGCTTTCCAGCTGGAAAGCTGTTTGCACAACACAACAGAAAGAAAAATCTACTGTGAAAGGATCAATGTTGGTGCAGGTTGGGCTCAGGTCCTGCAGAACCTGCAGATGAACCCAGAAAAGCAGATGATGGCTGACTGTCACCAAAGAAAAGAACCCTGGAAGATGTGATCTTTTAGTTAAATGTTCCAGTAAATCCACATGTTCCTCTCTCCTCTGTTTCTGCCATCATCATGTTTCCATCTTCATCTTCTTCTTTTGGGTCTGGATTGAGTCTCTACTGCAGGGAGACTCCGACTCCATATACTGTCGGCTTCATGACTCCAGGACTGCATTAACCCACAAATATTCCACTCCTAAGCGTCTCTTGCCAAATCATTGATTTTGTTTTTTCACATGTTTTACAGCCAGGACTGTTGAATGCAGCCAGAACTGCAGCATAAAATGGAGAAACACGAGAAGTTTGAGGAAAAGTTGGAGAAGTTGTGGAAGTCAAAGCGTCATGGAGTAAAATCTAAAGTGAGTCGGTGTCTCATTACATGCTTTCATTATGTAAAGCATTTCATTTGTTGGTTTTAGAATGTAACATGTGGAAAAAATTGAAAAGATAAACATTGTTTATAATTCCATAAGATATAAAATAAAATATGAAAATACAAATGTAAAATCCCATGTAGTTCCTTACTGCAGGTGTTTGTGTTCATTAATAGCATTTCAGTGACTTTCTCCTGCATCGTTTACATTTCAATTGTTTACTTTTAAATCACTGCTGCACCTTATACTGCAATTTAATTTTACTGCAATTTACAAGCTGTATGCAACGAAATTTCGTTCTGTATGTACTCTGTGCATACAAAATGACAAATAAAGTTGTCTAAGCCTAAGTCTAGTCTGGGTTTGGGCCCCATAAAGCATCCTGACCAGGTTTGACTGATTGGAGTTAATTAAACGATAACCTGAAACTCTCTGCTTCCACAGTCATGTTTTCATTTCTTTATTTCTCTGTGAGTTAGTTTGTTATTGTATGAATGTAAATGAAACCAAACCGTTGATCAAATACAAACAGTTAAAATGTACTTTATCTGCAGTAAAACTGGTTATTTAATGGAGGCGAGTAGCTGTTTGCTGTACAGGTAACGCCATTTTTATCACAAAAAGCACAAACTTATAAACCCGCTCTGTCTTCCATATGATTATAAAATATAAAGTATAAAGTTTTCTTCTGTGTCTCACCTCTCCAGCTGTTCGTCCAGGAACCGAATCTGGCTCAGATATAATCCCTTTTCTCTGTCCAGGTCGTCGGTTCTGGCTTCAGAGGACTTCATCTTCTGGCTGTTTGTGTCCTTTACCTGCAAATTTACCTTAATGATAATTAAGGGAATTCAAAGGAAAATAACAGGTGGCTTCTCTATGAGCACGCTGTTGCTAGGCAACGATGTGTTTGGTGACTCCTGGGAATTTTCTCTCTCGCAGTAAAGTGTCAGCATTTCTACACAGTTATGTGTTTATTTGGCAGAGCATTCATTCTCTGGGACGGGTCGCCAGTCCATGATGGAATCTTTTCCTGGTTTATTAAATGGGAGGATTGTTGCGGTTTTCCATTTATTTGGAACTTCACCTTCCCTTCAAATTTTATTAAAAAAAAGTTGTAATATTAATTTTAATGTTGCTTCTGGTAACCTTCTAAACATTGCATAACATAGATTATCATCTCCTGGAACTGAGTATCCAGTATCTTTAATAACTGTTTTTATTTCATTCATGCTTATATCTTCATCTAATGCTGACACCGATCTATCTTTCTTTTTGTAAATATCATTAAATTCTTTGAGTTTTTGTTCTTTTTGATTCCTATGCATATTTCCAAGGTGCTCCCCACTATGCACTGCTGTAAAAGCCTCACCCAGAACATCTGCCTTATCTTTATTTAACACTATTTATTGACCGTTAACCAGTGCTGGAATTCTTACCTGACTCCTTTTCCCACCCGTCTTCTTAAACATTGACAAAACATTTGTAATTTAATTTCTGCTCCTGTTGAAGAACAATAATTTCTCCAACTTTCCTTCTTAGCCTCTTTAATTATTTTACGAGCCTCTGCCCTTTTCTTTTTATATTTAATAAGATTTTCTCCTGTCAAATTTTTCAGTAGAGCTTTAAATGCTTTATTTCGTTCTTTAATCACTCTGCTACAATTCTCATTCCACCATGGCACAATTTTTGTCTTTCCTTTAATTGTTGCTTTTGAAATACTAATTTCAGCAGCATTCAGTATATCTTACCTGTTTAGTGAATTCATCTATATTTCCTTTTAATGTCACTAAATGACTTGTTTGCTCACATATTGTTTTAAAAGTTTGCCACTTAGCTTTATTAAAGCACCATCTTGTTATTCTGATTTCATCTTGTCTAAATAAATTATCTTTAATGATTGTGCTAACAGGAAAGTGATCACTTCCTATTGTGGATTCTCCCCTCACACCCCACTCACAAGAACTAATGATCGAACTGGAAACTAATGATAAATCCAGACATGACTTAGTTCCTTTATGTAAATCAATTCTTGTTCCCTGTCCATTATTAAGAGACACCCGTGACCTTTCATCCATCATTTCTTCCACTATTCTACCATTATTGTCCGTCTGTCTGCTTCCCCATAGGCTATTATGCGCATTAAAGTCACCACACCAAACTTCTCTTCTTGTTATTGATCCTGAAATTTTAGTAAATACCTCACTTTCTAACTTTTTACATGGGATATAATGGTTTAGAATTCTAATATTACCAATTCTTTCTAAGTTAAATATTTTTACACTTACACATTCATATTGACCAGGTACTCGATGTTCTTTAAATGCCAATCCATCTTTAATAAAAGTTGCACAACCTCCTCCATTACTACTGTTACTCCTATCTCTTCTCACTGAACTGTAACCAGGAATTTTAAAATCTAAGGATGGTTTTAACCAAGTTTTCTGAGCACATATAACACCTGGAGCTGTTTCTAATTCATGTACATATTTTTTAAATTCTTGACCATTTACTATTAGACTTCTAGCATTCCATTGAAGAATATGTATGACCATTTTTTTTATCTTTTTCTTGATCATTTCCAGCTGAACTCAGAGGTTTATGAGTTTGATCTGCTTGGACCTCTTTCATGTCTAGAAACCTTCCTGCTGCTTCTACAATCGTTTTGATTTTATCACTTTTCTTCTTTATTTGCACTGTAACATTTATACTGTGATAAATAAATGCCACAAAATTATCTTTTTTCACAATTATTGTGTTTTTATCCACATTACATTTGTGCTTACATGCATTACGTTCAGCTGTTGAACTAACAATGGTTTGCCTATGTGATTTCTGTACAGCACTTTGGTCAACCCCAGTTGTTTTAAATGTGCTTTATAAATAAAGTTTGAGTTGAGTTGAGTTTTCTTTGTGAATCATTATTTTCCTGATTTAAATCTGCTTGATTTATTTATTTATTTACCAAGTTATTTGTACTTTATTTTCTAACTGTCCTTAAAGCCTCAGCATATGAAACCTTCTCTGTTATTTTTATTCTTTGTGCTTGCCTTGCTTCTCTCTGTACTATGCATCCACCATATGCTGCGCTATGTTCTCCTCCACAGTTACAACATTTAACTTTGGCGTCTTTATTACACTTTCCATACTCATGTGAACCTCCACATCTTGCACACCTTATTTTCCCTTTGCCCTCCTTTGCTACATGGCCCATTCTCTGAAAAACAAAACATCTTATTGGATTGGGAATGTATTCTCTCACCCTGAAGTTTATGTATCCAATCTGCACAGATTCTGGTACCACATTCTCAAACTGTAATATTATTGCCATGGTGTCTTTAACAACTCCATCTCTTTTGTGTTTTATCCTTGTTGCTTCAATAACTTTGCCTCCTTTAATTTCTTGTTTGATTCATCAACTGTCATGTCAAGTGGAACTCCTGTGATTACTTAATCTTAGCTGCATCAGGGATGTATGTTTTAATTCTTTCACTTACAAGAGTTGACATTTTGAGAATTTGTTCTTGTTTTTTGCTAACAGCAGAAATTAATATCTTTCGATTGTTCATTAATCTGTCTGACTTGATTCGTCCAATTTCTTTCTCAATTGCTTTCGTTAGTTTTATCGGATGTAAGTGTCCTCCCTCTTGTTTAAACTTGACTGAAACGTCCCACTCCTCCTCCCCATTTGCTCGCTCTCCCTGCATTTGTTTTTCTGGGCTTGTGTTTGTTTTTGTCTTTTTACTTCTTTCCTCTCTAACCTCACTCCCATCTGACCAACTTCTATCTCTTTCCTGTCTTTGCCTCATTTCTCGCTTTCTCCTTAAAGATCTAGACATCATCCACTCCATTTCCTCTCCACTATTTCCACCTGATGTGGAAGCCATAAAGCTACATTCAATGTACAGCTCATGCAATCCGCCAAAAAGTGATCAACTCCTACCGACTTCTCAATCCGCTGGTAAACCTCCTTCCTTCTGCTACCATGACGGTCAACGTCGAGACACTCAGAGGAAAAACACACTCTCTTAGAGGGACCAGTTAACCTGACCGTCATGTTTTTGGTCTGTGGGAGGAAGCCGGAGTAGCCGGTGAGAACCCACAGGTGCACAAGGAGAACAAACTGTGCAGAAGACCCCAGGCTGGGATTCAAACCCAGGACCTTCTTGCTGCAAGGCAGCAGTGATAGCCATCACTGTGCAGCCCCCAAACCTTTATAAACTATATATTCTTCATGTCCACATTAATAATTGTCAGTCCTCTGAGCTCTGAGCTCAGATGCATTAAATCTAAAATTGCTGCTTCTTTACTCAAGCGACCAGTCAGTTGTTTTCCTGCTTGATTCGTCAAAAGAAGCGTTGTGTTTTCGCAGCATTTGCTTTTCCAGCTCATCTGTCGGTTCTCACGCACTGCAAAAACGGATCTAAAGGTTAAAATATCTTAAAGTTCTAAAAGTTAGTGTATTTGTCCTTGATTTTAACAGGTAAATAAGATTATCTGCCAATGGAATGAGTATGTTGACCCCTAAAATAAGATAATTAGATATACTGCAATTGAAATAAGATGATTGAGATGAATTGTTCCCCTTTAAGTGCAATAATCTAATTCCATTGGCAAATAAGCTTATTTACCTGCTAAAATCAAGGACACATATACTCATTTTAAGAACATTTTACTTATTTTTAGTTGCGTTTTTGCAGCACAAGGACCGTTTGTCTCCTTTTCTGAATCA
This sequence comes from Fundulus heteroclitus, assembly GCF_011125445.2. NCBI lineage: Eukaryota > Metazoa > Chordata > Actinopteri > Cyprinodontiformes > Fundulidae > Fundulus > Fundulus heteroclitus. The sequence goes on from NC_046372.1 coordinate 21,476,987, forward strand.
GTAGTTAGAAACATCAGCCGCAAACTATTAAATACAGAAAACTCAAAGTAAAACTGACTTGGAGCCACAAACCACAGTCACTGGTTCACATCTTTATCTTTATTTTATGTTTTTCTTCTTCTCTGCAAACCAAAACTGGTCCCATTGTCAGATTCCTGAGGAAGAGTGGCGCTGATCCGACGTAACTTCCTGACCTACATCAGTTTGTTGTAATACTACAGCTGAAGCAGAGGTCCCCTAACCCCGTTCCTCAGGGCCCACAGTCCTGTATTCTAGACAGGTCCTCCTCCAGAACACCTCCTCTAAAGGATGTCATCTCCTCCTCTGCATGCCACCAGGTTCTGCAGAACCATGGTGAAGATATTTATTCTAGGCTTATGACAACATGTATAAATCAATCTGTGCAGCACGGGGCCCTAGGGGACCACAACTGGTGGCCCTTGCTCCAAACCGTTAGCTTACAGCTCCCTCTGCAGATCTATAGCAGAGTAACATCTGCTGACAGGAAAAGATGGATCATTACAGGTTTTCCTAAAATCTGGCAGCAAAAAAAAAAAAGCACAAAAATAAAAACTTAACCTTATCTATAAATAAATCCATAGCTTTTATTGTAGATTATGCTGAATTGGCTGTAAAAGCACTAAAGACCCTCCAGTCAGACGGATATCTGCCTTCCAACCAAACCTAAAATCATAAATAAAAATTCTTAACTGGACCGATCCGGAGCAGAAAAGAATCAGTGACATGTATCAGAGGAGGTCGCACTGTCATCGTGAGATTAATTGCTCAATACATTCCTTTTATGTTCGATATTCAACATTTTTATAGTAAAAATCGCTGGATTTAATATAATATAATATAATATAATATAATTAGAGAATGTCTCTGACATATATAGTCTGTTTAATTGGTCATAAATGTGCGTAATAAAAAGAGGAAATAAAAGCACTTTTTTTCTTGCTGTCGTTTTGTTTGCAGAATAGAATTGATTAAATCAGAATTAAAGCCTCTTAAACAACAAAATATTCTAATGAAGGTGCAAACTGAAACATAACCATCTATTTTGGGTTCATAGGTTTGTAGATCTGACTCCAGAAGCGTCGCTGGTCGTGAACCTCCCAGCTAGAAATGAAGATGAAAATAACCTGTTTGGCTCAGAGTCAGCAGCATAAAGGTGGAGATAAATGTGATAAAAAATATACCGACTTTATGTGCTGAAAACAGTCAGAAAAAAGAAAAGAGAATAAATAGATGATTTCAGCAGCAAACATCTGCACCCGTTTGATTAAAAGCTGAGAAATCCTTCCTGGACCGATGAGCTTACAGCAGGTGGCGCTACAACGCCAGCCAAATAAATTAGCAACAGTGTGTTTGAAGCTGCTTCCCAGCCAGAAATAAAACATGACTGTGCAGAAAGTTCTGCAGCATTGGACAAAAACACATCCTGGACAGAAAGGTTTGCTGATGCAGCTGCTGATTCCTGCAAGAAAAACACGACGAGCCCCTTTGACAGCAAAGGGTTAGATTTTTAAAGCACATAAAAGCTGCAGAAATTATGAATTCCCAGATGTTTAAAGAGCAAAAGAAGCCTCATGGAATAAGAATCTGAGGCTGAACTCTTATGAAACTCTGGATTTTCCTGTTCTGTCTCAGTTTTCTTTATCTGTGATGAGTTGGTTTTATAGAGGGGGGGGGGGGGGGGGTCTGGAAACTGGTCTCAGGTATTAGATGATGGCCGTTGGATCATCTGTGTGGGCTTGAAACTGAACCCACAGCTGTTATCTGATCTCTCTGCAGGTGTCCCTGATCCTCTGCTCCCTGCAAACAGATAAAACTCTGTTAACCGAGCAGAAATGATGCAGACTCACTTCCTTCTTCCTTATCATGCATCAGCAGGATGCACCGATTCCCCCCGTTACAGGACGAGCTCATTAAGCCTTAGGGTCTGAGTAATGGGGGCTGAATGCATATGCATGCCGCACTTTTCAGAAACTATGGAGCAGCTTCCTTCTGCTTTACGTTTCTGCTCTGCTCTCTGTTGTTCTGGCGCATAAACTCCCACTCAGACATATTTCTGTGGAGCAGAGCTGTTTCTCTGGGAGGAAGCACCATTCTGCATTTGTCCATATTGTCCGTCCCATCAGCCTGACCGTCCTACAGTATTTTGATCAGCGGTTCTTCTGGTTTCCTGAAGGTTTTTAAATGAAGCCACGGTAGTCTCCCACTGTGGGCCAAGTTCTCAGCTTGTTGGAGCCAGAATGCTGTTTTTAGGCTCTTGTCTGGGAGATTTTCCACAGATTTAACAGAATAAATGGAGACAACCTGTGTCCCAGTCAGCAACTGAGGATCTGTTTCAGCTTTTTGAGATTTTGGTCTGTTTCAGCTGAATTAGTTTGTCCCTTGAGTTCAGGAGTCCTTTCATGCCTCACTGAGACAAATTCAGAGGTTTACACCTTTTTTTTTTTATCTGTTTACATGTTAACAGAAGGTTTTCCATCAAAGCTGGACAGGAATCTCCCTATTTTGCACATTCGCCAGGAAGTCTCCATCTGCGTGGGATCAGCAGAAGTTCTGCCGGCGGAGCGGGTCCGACGCAGCTGATGCGGTTTCCACAAGAGAGAAACGCGCTGCGGATGCAAATATGCGATGGTTAAATAAACCGTTGGGTGTGTGAGGCCCACACAGCTCAGACCAGGAAGCTGAGGTCAGAGAAAGCAGAAAACACCTCCCATTGTCTCTACCTGTGTATCCATGCAGGGTCATGGCAGGTTCTGGTCCCATCAGGTCCATCCTGGACACGTCTTCACCACCAAGGACAGACAATCACTCACTCTCACTCCTAGAGTCCAGTTAACCCAGCAATCATGTTTTAGGACTCTGGGGGGAAACCAGAGTACCTGGATAGGACCCAGGCATGCACAGGGAGAACGTGCAAACTCCATGCAGAAAGGCACCAGGATTTGGACCAAGGACCTTCTTGCTGCAGACCACCGTGGAGTCCAACACAGATCTACCCGTCTGCAAAGCCCTGATAAAATGTCCGGTTTCTGTGACATAATCGTGTAAATTCATCATCTCAGAGTAAATATTTCAGTTTGCAAACATTCAAACTGACACTGGTCCTCAGAACCTTGGAGGATTTCCCCAAACCTCTTGAGCAACAGGACGCCTCGTCTCCACAGCGTCTTCTGGAGACCCAAAGAGTTTCTGTCAGACTGAGCTCTGCAGTCTGGCCCGGTGGATCCGAAGCTTTAATCGTCCTGTTCTGGTTTCATTCTGTTTTAGATCCGGGTTCTGTTTGGACTCACAGTGGTGCCCCACCTTCAGAACCAGACACCTGTGGGTTTCAGGTCCAAACTGACCGGTTTGGGCCAAAAGCCAACAAAATATGTAATTAAAGATGAAAAAAAAAAACTCTTAAATAATTTTCCTGGAATTTTAAAAGGCGTCTGAAACGTTTTTCTGCGTTTTTCTTCATGTTCTCCTCAGCGATGTACGGGTTCTCACCAGGTACTCCTGCTTCCTCCCACCTGTGTGACCTGTGGAGGACAGGTGAGCTGCCCAGGTGAGCTCTGGAGACGGGCGCCGGCCCACCTGCGACCCTGAAAGTATAAAAGGGTGGAGATGATGGGAGGATGGAGCTGTTTTATGAAACAACTACAGTTATCTGTTGCATTAAACTCATTGTTTCAGTAAATGAACCATAAACCAGTCTATTGTTATAGAGGCTTTATGGATATAAAAACTGTTCAGGTTGATCTCTGGTCAGTTTATAGTCTTTTACCTTTGAGTCAGTTTTAATGTAAGCAGTCTCTAAAATAATGGCAGATTAAAACCAGCAGGAATCAACCTGCAGAAGAAGAGAATGGGAAACTTTTAGCGTTAGCGCTCGTCAGAACTTTTTCTCCTTTAAAGGAGGATTTCTGCATAATGTGGCTGGCAGCTTATAAATACCTGAGCGTGCTCCTCCATCCGCCTCGGGCCCAATCTGTACCGAAGTAACCGTGGAGACGGCAAACATCAGCGCCGTCGGCTCCGGCCCCGTTACTAAACCAGGATAATAACCGGTCTGAATGTCTGTAATGGGACAGCATGGACCTGTTCAGGGTGGGTCTGGGTTTGTTTAATTAACTCTCATTATGTGTAATCCTCAAACAGAACCTTTGGTTATTTTTATCCAGAGCGACACACGGATAATGTGTGGTTCAGTAAATAGCCCAGAACATCTTTGTAACCGGGGAACCGAGCCGCCTCCCAAACCAAAACTAACCCTGTGACGGTCTGCAGGTTCTGGTTCAGGGCGATGCAGAGACCGATTGACCCAGCAGTCCTGGTTCTGGACCGAGGCAGGATGTGTACCCAGAGAGCTGCATGTAGACGCCACGCAGAGAGCTCTCAGGATGGGATTTCAACCGGGGACCTTCTCTCTGCAGAGCAACAGCGCCACCAACTGCAGACAAGAGAGAACCAAGGAGACGGTTCCCCACGCAGACCAGAACCGGGTCTAACCGGACCCTCCTGTTTGGGGGTTTCAGGTGTTTGGTGGCCGGTTTCCATCTTTCCTTCATCAGTTCTGGAGAACTTTGAGTTGTCTTCATATCATCAGCTTTTCTCCAGTTACTGATGACTGTTCTACTGTAAATATAAACCAGTTTGATAGGATCTTTATTTTCTAAACGTTACCCCAGTAAATGCAACCATTACTACCCACCACCCTCTGGTCCTCTGCTTTTTCTCTTCTCCTGGTTGCATGAATGAAATGTTGCGTCATCCTCATGCTTGTTAAAACACACCAGATGAAAACATCTCCTCTGGGTCCTTCTACAGGTTCTGGTGGCTCTGGTAGACAAACAGGCCGTGGTTAATTAACATTTTGTTTATATTATAGCTGCAATCAACTGGACTTCATGAGGCTGGACTCTGGAGTCTTGGAGTGGACATTGAGAGGAAAATTTATGTGAATTCCTGTTAAAATAAAAAGTGAATTAAGGTACATTCACAGTCAATGTACAGGCCAAATGTTCGCCTGGGTCGTTTGTCATTGGTTGCTTCACACTCCACCAATTAATCCCAGCCCTCTTCACCGCGTCATCGAATAGGAGGAGAGGATTTTACTGAGCGGTGCTGTATGTCATGTAAAACCGAACGGCACCCCAGGGTCCACCAGATCCTCCAGGTCGCTGAGTATCACCACCTGTAGCTGCGTCTGGATGGAGGTCACCTCTAGCGGTACTTCCGTCTGTTCAGGACCCAGCATGAGGAGCTGCTGCCCCGCGTCAGGGGACCCATTCACCTCTAGGTCACGGCCTACAGGCGCCTTAAGTCAGTAAAACCGTCACTTAGATAAATGGACGAGCAGCACCCTTAACGTGGCGAGAATTGACAGAAAAGTTCAGATTTTTTTAACTCCAGCGAAATTTTGCTTTGCTCTATTATAGGGCTGGACGATAATTTAATAACAATATTTATCGATCGATAGAAAAAAAGGGTCAATAAAAAGTTTAATAGAATAACAGTTTTCCTTCCTTATGCATTCTAACCATGTAGGTTAATATTACAGTCATTAAATCCTTCCAACCAATCACAACGCAGACCCGGGAACCAAGCTCCGCCCCCTTCAAAGAGTTCAGAGAGCACATGTTCTTTTTTCTTTTATAAAAACGTGTAGTTTTGGTAAAAATTTGGTTGAATGAAGGGTTGAGTTTAAATTCAGTGTTTGTGTCTTTATCTAAAAATAGGTTGCTAAGCAACAGCATTAAATGACCAGGGCTGCACTTAAAATATATGTTTTGAGTTTGTTGATAATTATTGATATCGATCAACATGATTTATATTTTATCGATATGCTTTTTTGTACATTGTCCAGACCTACTCTATTAGCAGTTTTGTTTTCTCTCTATTCGTGCATTTCTACCGCGCTGTTCGCAGTTCTGCTTCGTTCTCTTCGCCAAATTCGTGCCATTTTATTTATTTTTTATCCTGAGGCAGAACAAATTCTAGCCGCGGCCTGTTAATCCGCTCCTGATAATATGCAAATCACTCGCTCCAAGCGTCTTGGTGAACGCACCTCAAGCATTTTTCCTGTTGAAATAAAAAAAAAAACAAAGCAACAAACAGTTTATTCAGATACAGGAAGAAACATTTTATTAACCTCAGAAAGAACTGTTTACCCTGAAGTAGAGTGGAAAAACACTGATGACCCCACTTTACTACGACCAGATGTTTTACTGCGTGTGTATCACTGGTGGACATTCCCTGCTTCCTCTCTGACCACACGCACACACACACACACACACACACACACACACACACACACACACACACACACACACACACACACACACACACACACACACTCCACCTCATCGGGTTGCATCCTGAACTTTCCCCATCGACCCTCTGATGAGCTGCTGAGTCACTGAGCGGCTCTCTGCTGCTTCTCAATATTTACTCTGAGCGGCTGCTTTTGATTGGACGATCAGAGTTTGGTCCTCAGGAACCCAGCGGTTTTTGCAGCGTCTGATGAAGATGTGACTGCTGACTGTAGGAGAACACAGCGGCGAAGGAACGTCCACGATGAATGTGAAACATGGCAAGGCAAATTTAGAACACATTTCAAAGAGCTTTACATGATTCAAATATAGGAACATGAAACAGAATAAAAGCAAGTAGGAATGAAATGTCAAAAAAATAAAACAGAACAGAAACTAAAGGCCAACAAGTAAAAACAGTTGGACTATAAAGTTAAACTAATTATATTTCAGTAAAACAGTTTAACTAGAACAGTCAAAGGCAATCCTGAACAAATGTGTTTTTAATCTTGATTTAAAGGAACTCAGACTTTCAGCACTTTTACAATTTTCTGGGAGTTTGTTCCAGATCAGTGGAGCATAGGAACTAAATGCTGCTTCTCCATGTCTGGTTCTGGTTCTGGTTCTGGTTCTGCAGAGCAGGCTGGAGCCAGAAGACCTGAGTGGTCTGGAGGGTTGATGCCCTGATAACAAGTCTGTGATGGATTTAGGTGCTAATTCAGGGATTTATAGACTAACAGAAGCATTTTAAAGATGATGGAACAGTTCTGGGTTCTTCTTCACCTTCTGCTTTGAAGCTGAAGGTTCAGCGCAGGTCACGTGAACCTGAGAGATGTTTTCCATCTGGAGCAGGTTTGTGTTTTCTTTTGCCCGAGGACCGTTTAGTTCAGACTCCACCCGGCTCAGATGTGTCTGAGTTCTGCTGCCAGTGATAAATATGCTGCTTTGTCCTCATCTTATTATTTAATCTATGACTTTTTTTATTAATTTATTTCTTGTGTTCATTTTATTTCTCCGTCTGAGAACCAGAACACGCTTGTTGTAATATTTGCAACACTGTGAATTGACATATAATCTTATCTTATTACTTTACTGTTTATTTTTTGTTATTTGAGTAAAACCTGAAAATTGTGTTCATCTTTAATTTTGTTTCATTATTTTTAGTCTTTAGGCTGTTTGTTACGCAAGAAGCAAAGCGTGTTGAAATATCAGCCTGTTAACATCTGTTCTCCATTCAGGAAATTCATTAGAAACGACCAACGACCTCAGCGGGTTCTTTATTAAAACCCTTGGAAACATCCAGGAAAAGCATCATTGTTCAGCGTTACTCAGATCTGACTCCTTATCGGGACGATTGGAGAGTGGTGGAAAAGGAGAACTGGATCAGAACCTTATCCTGCTGCTGAAAGCTGAGATTTAGATCAGATGAACAGAGACGCCTCTGAAGAGCTGCAGCTGTTTGCATTCTTAGATCCACAACATCTAGAACGTGTCATAGAACCGAGCGGTCCTGCTGATTCCACCTTCTCAGTGTTTCACTGGGTCAGATTCTGTTAATAACCCAAATCCTTCAGTGACAGAGAGCTGCATCCAAGATGCTCTAAACCAGGGATGTAAAACTCATTTCTACATGGGGCCACTTTGGCATCAGGAAGTCATTAAAAGGGCCGGTTGCTCCTGCGTAGATGATACTTTTGATTTCACAATTTCATTTCAGTTCACATAGAAAACTAAAGAAGTCCAAGGTAACATAAACGTAGCACCTTAGACCCAGTTTATACAGTTTATCTGCAAATAAAGTTGATATTGGGGTGAGTTACACTTTAAACTCATCATTCTGCATCACTTCTTCTCTTTTTGGACATTTCTGGGTTGTTTTAATGCGTTGTGGGAAAACTGACATCCATGTTATACAATTTAAAAGGATATATGCCTTTACTTTATGACATTTTTTCATTATTGTGTAGTCTACATTATTTTTCCTTTCTGAAAAGTTATTTCTCTACTGGTGTACAGCTTAACCTTTAAAATGTTGCTCTGTTTATATAATTTAATCTGGTGTGTGACTCCTGAGTTTTCTACTTGTTTTTGCCACCGTGGGACAATAAAAATGTCTCTATTCCATTAATTTGTGGAAAAGTGGCCAGTAAATGCAACAGGTTCATTTTGGGACAGGTGAGGATCGCTCCAGGTACAGCGAGTCATTTTCATATCTGAGGTTTTTCCTCTGCACACGCCAGCCGCCTCCCACAGACTGTGGGCCCGGGGCTGGTTACAGTAGCTCAGCTGTCTCCCAGCTACCGCCTGTTTGTCCTCTGCGTCGACCTCACAGATGCTGACTTTAGAGGGGGAATAATGAGCTGGTTGCACAAAAACAGGGTCGTGTTTCTGAGCAGAGGAGGATTTGGTGGAGGCAGACAAAGCAAAGCGGGGGAGGACGAGGGAGTGGAGGTCAGAGAGCAGGACGGCGCGTTCAGCTCAGAGAAATAAGAGCTCATTAAACAAAAACCGAAACTTTAATCCGGAGGTTTATCCTGCATGCTGCAGAGAAAGCTAGGTGAAAATTACCTGCATAAAGTTTTTATTTTTTTAGATCTAGAGCCTTTTCTGTGATGATTAAAGTGAACCATCAATGTTATAATGTTGTCAGGATGTCCTGAAACACACCTGTGGAGCCAGACTTCTGCATTTTAAATGTCAACATTGTTTCACTGAGCGACAGCAACTTCATTAAGAATTGTGTAATAATTACGCTGTTTGTGTTCCTGTTTTCTTTTTCTTTTATTCGTTACCTCGTTGTTTATTATGTTCTTAATGTCTTGCCGTATTCGGTTGTGACTTTTTTTTTTTTGCCTGTGAGTCACACAGATTCAACCCTTTGTGTTTAGTTTCTTAGTTTATTCTCATTTTTGTTCTTTGTGAGAATAAAACATATCAGAGTTGCTCTTTCTCTTCGCTTAGTTGTTAGTTCAGCTCCCTTTGTGTTAATTAGTCTCCCCCCTCAGCTTCCCTGCTTTCATTTAGCCTCAGCAGGTCCACATCTCTCCTCTATCGGTTCCACCCAAGTTTTCTGTTTATCATCAAACCTTCTCCGTACTCATCCTGCATTTTACTCTTATAAACAACCACCAAAACCTAACAAAATGAGGATTCCTTTATTCACATCTGAGGAAATAAAATCAGTGTGAATAAACACCTCACATGGGGAAAAAAACTGTGTAAAAGGTGAATTTCACTTCTAATTTAGTAACAGAAAGTTAAAAAAAATACAAACAAAATTCAATTTACTGTGTAAAAACAAGATCTAACCAACTATTACTGGGTGCCTTCAAACAGGAGAAATTCCTCCCAAATTTTAAACATTCTTTGAACACGGATGACTAATTTAAAACATTTAAATCATAAAGTCCAGAAAGTTTTACATCAGTTGAATTCTTTAAATAAAAGACCAGATTTTCCTTTAACTTTCAGCCCACTGATAGCTTCTGTTGTTCAGGTAGCCTGACCTGCTGCAGACCCCCAGCTGTGGGCAGCAGAGGAGCCAATGGCCTTCAGACTCCTCCCTGCCTTCATGTTTGTTTCTCTGTTGGCATGCCGACCTTAATGACGAGTATCCAGCGAACAGCTTCAGCTTTCAGATCCTCCTCGTCTTCTCCTCAGAGGGTGTAGCAGCACAGAGAAACACCTGGACCCCCGGGAAGCCCACATCTTCATCTTATGGCTCTGAGATCCATGTTTGTCTTTAAGCCACGCAGCTTTCTGTTTCCGCTGTGGATTTGGAGAAGTCCTTCAGCTTCAGCCACACTCAGGTCGCCTGGTAAAGATACGCAGAGCAGAAATATGAGCAGAATAAACCAAGAATATTAAAAATAAATGTTTATTTCCATCCGTAATGTGAAAATAAAGCTGCTCAGGACTGGGGGGGCAACAGGAGCAGAGAAGCTGTGGCAGCGGTGGTTGTTTTTTCATGCTGTCATAAGGGATGGGAAACATATACAATATACATCTACACTTTTGTTATCGGCCATAACACTAATGTTAATGTTGGATTTATCTATTTATTCATTTATGTATTTTACCTTTGCAATGTGACTTGTAATTTTATAGTACTCATCAATTTGTAACTTTGAGTTGACACAAGTCACTTTTTATTTGTTTTCCTGGATCAGCTTTAATTTGCATTCTGCTGGAAGCTCTATGTACGCTGCATCAGTTGTCCATCAGTAACAATGTCTCAGCTGTTCTGTCCCTGTTAAAATAAATAAGATAAAATCAAATCAAATTAAAAGAAAGTCCTGTCTGACCTCTCACAGTCTGGCCACACGCTCTTTAATCTTCTGCATCCTGGCAGGAGGTTTAGGAGTTTAAGAAGAAGGAAACCCGTGAACTATATGACTCCTAAACACCGACTCCACCAGCTGGAATGAGCCAATAATGAACATTATTGATAATAACTATTTTTGCACTCCCAACCTAGCATTTGTTGAATAAATTATTTATCATTTTATATGTACTTTAAGTACAAATTCTTGTGCAGTATTTTATTACGACCTACTGTCCAAAAACAGTGAGGCTCTATAAAAGTCATCATATTACGTGAAAGTTATCCACGTGGTGACAATAAAGACTCTTGTTTTTTATTTTGTTTTCTCAAAGTGGACACAATCATGCTTTTTATTCTGTTCATATTGAGCAGACGCCTCCAACCAAAGCGGGGCTTGAATAAACCTGGAAACTCCCTTCCTTTCATGCTAACGCTAATGGATGAGGGTGAATTCTTTAGACCGTGATCACAGCTCGGAGAACTCTGCAGAATTAAGCTGCAATAATTGATTGTCAAGCTGAAACAGGCTCAGGCTGAAGGTTTGCTGACAGAGACCAAGCCTTTTCCTCTGAGCACATCTGAACCAACACGCTGGCATTCTCTCACCACACCAGAGCAAACAGCGGAAAGCTTCACACACCTAAAGGCCGGTGAGACACCTGACAAGCATCCCAGGAAGAGGCGTGAGAAACAATTCCAGGACAGGGGTGGATGCCGCTTCCTTATTAAAGGTGGTTTTTAAAGATCCGATTTCTCAATAAGACTGGACGGGGTGAAAGTGGTGAATCTGCGGGTTTCAACACAGATCTTAGTCATTTCCACTTTCTGAAACCGATTTCCACTCGGCTGCAGCAGACAGAAAGTCTAAAAGCTTTCGGCGCTCGTGTAGAGAGCGATCCGTGGACGACGGAGCTGCAGCAGAAACATCAGATGGGTCGGTTCTGCTGGTTCCGCTGAGAGGAGAACCCAAGGTGTTAGCTGAGGAGGAGGACAGGGGATGGAAATCCGCTGAGATGGAGCAGCAGTCACTCTTCTTTTAGATTCCAGATACCGCTTGATGAAGCGGATCATTTCCAGCACTGATCTGGTTGTTACTTCTGAAGCTCCCCCAGTCTGAACGGTGCATGTAAACCGGGATCAAGGCTGTGGTTCGTTTCAGAGTCCCTGTCTGAGCACCACAGCACAGACCTGACCGTGCAGGAACACAGAGGACATGCTAACTGTGTAGCAAAGCTAACAACCTGCCTCTCCTTTCTGGGTCGGCCTCCCCGGCAGAATCGGGGCCCCGCGGTGATGTTCCACTTTGAATAGTGTCTATTCCACTTACTGAAGCGGCTCCAGAATGCCGCCCACTCCTCTCCTGCTGCAGGGGCTAAGCTGATGTTTTGCCCTTAAAAGGATGGTGGAACGAATAAAGGACTGGTGATGTAAATTTCTGAAATCGTCTCTCGTTCTCCAGCACGCATGGCATGAACTATTCCTCTGCCGTTCTTTTCCACCTGCAGCTTCAGCCCGAGTGACATTCCTCCCTCGTGAGCGACTTTAAAAGCATTTTCACAATGACAAAAATGCAAACGCTTTGTGGAAACATTTCATTATGGCACCAAGTTTGCGGTTCTTTGAACTTGAAGCGTGTCCTATTAATAGAAACGGGTGTCGGTCGTGGCGTAAATCTGTCGGCGCTGTGAAGAGATCCTGTTTCTGTTTTCCACGAGTTCTCAAAGCAGCACACCTACACCTGCGGAGGAGAAGGCTATTTGTGGTGCCGTCTGCGACACGAGGCTGTAAATCTGTGGCTGCAGACAAAGCGTAACGGCAGGCGGGTGTCAGCCACCACAGCTAATGTTGCACATGTGTTGTTGTGTGAACAAAAAGTGACCTTCAGCGGTGAATCCAGCACGCTCTGACGCAGGTGTCCTTTAAATCCAGTCAGAAGGAGATTTACTAAACAATGAGAACATGAAGGGAAACTGGTCCAGAGCATCATTCATTGTTTTTAATGCATGAGCTGATAATAACACCTCCTCTGTTCACAGTGATTACGTTTAAAGCAACAGACTTGTGTCTTTCTGTTGTGATGCGTTCACTGACTGTGGGAATGAACAGATGACTGATGCTCAGCAGAAATGAGCTCAGTGGCTTAAAGGCTGACCTCACCGAGCCGAGGAGCAGAACCAGGATGTGATGAAACAAAGGGTCTGTTCAGATTAAAGCCGGCTGTTTGCTTTTCATCACCAGAGCTGCACGTACATCACGGATCCAAAGGCCAGCTGCTGGTTTTCTGTCCTCCACTCCGCCCTCAGCAGCCTCTCCCGCTACTGGTTTCCTCCTGCTCTGCTGTCGGCCTTCAGTCCTCGTTGGCCTGCCTGGTTCTGATCGGGTCTAACCCGAACCCAGAATCCCTGAAGAGACGGCTGGATGAAAGCAGTGTGGAGCAGGAATGAGTTCACAGAGTTCATCCGCAGATCTAACGAAGCTGATTGGCTCTCCAGCTGAGTTAGTGCTGAGAAACGGCACAGATACACTTTAGCCTGTTGGGGTGGAATATGCTCAGAACTGTTTCAGAAAGATTTATATTAAAAGGAAACAAGATAAAAGCAAAAACCTTTTAAAGCTAACGCTTACATGTTGGTAGAAATGTTGAGTTTCAGGTGCATTTAGTTCATTTGTTGCAGTAATTCAACTCAAAAAGTGGAGCTCGTTTATCGTATCTGTTCATTAATTCAATTTTCAATTCAATTCTATTTATATAGCGCCAATTAACAACACATGTCATCTCAAGGCTCTTTCCAAAGTCAGACTCCATCAAATCCTCCAGGTTGGTCAGAAAGTTTCCTCTCTAAGGAAACCCAGCAGGTTGCATCAAGTCTCTCCAAGCAGCATTCACTCCTCCTGAAAGAGCGTAGAGCCACAGTGGACAGTCGTCTGCATTGCTGATGGCTTTGCAGCAATCCCTCATACTGAGCATGCATGAAGCGACAGTGGAGAGGAAAACTCCCCTTTAACAGGGAGGAGAACCTCCAGCAGAACCAGAACCAGGCTCAGTGTGAACGCTCATCTGCCTCCACCCACTGGGGCTTAGAGAAGATTTAATCACATTAATCACATGTGGACGTATAAGAGGTTCTGGGTTTGAATTCCACAGACTGTCAGTCTGGGTTCCTGAGCAGGACCCTTAGCCCTAGAACGGTCCCTGGGGACCGCACAGTGGCCCCACTGCTCCCTGAGGAAACTCATGTTGCAATGACAAAAAAAGAGGAATATTATTTAAGGTCCCCAGAGAAACCAAAACTACATTTTCTCTGAACACCAGATTATTTCTTTAAACCAATAAAAAAAGGATTTTTAATAGTGAAATGTGGGAGGGTCATAAAGCGTTGCCATGAATGTTCAGTATCTGCACTGGTTGGGGCTCCTTTTGCGTCCAGGTGACCAGAATGTGGCTCTGCTTGGTTAAAGATGGTTTTCCGCCAGCGTTGGACACGCCTTGACCTGTTTAGATGCGAAGAGTTAAATGTCTAAAAGCTAAAAGTTGTTGACTGAAAACATTCTGTAAATATTTGGCTAACGTGACTATTTGGTAAGTTTCTCCTGACTGACTGCGCGCTGCATGCAGCTCTCTGGGTGTGTTCAGATTCTCCACATCCCGACTCGAATCAAACTGATGCACACGCAGAGTGCTGCCTGCTGCCGTGTGAATGTTGCGTGCCGAAAGAGGGAAAAGCAAGTCAAAAACATTCCAGAAACTTTCCATGAGACTTTGTGGTCAAAGCCTGAGGAGACACAAGAAAAACAAGAAGTCAAGTCCTCACGAGAGAAGAAGAAAGGAGAGAAATGAAGTGATTTTATGAGTGCATCACTCCTGTGGAAGAAAGATTTTAATCAACAAACTTGCCTACGGAAAAAAATGCTACACTGATGATAATTTGTTTCAACTGTCAACCCTTTTGACCTTAGAAAAAGCTTTTTTTGGAAAAATATCACATCTTAATAGGAGCTGTAGTGTCCTTCTCTGCAGCATCTCCAGGTCAGCCTCCATGGCGGATGCTGATGCTGCTCCATCCCAGGACAGAAGCTGGATTTTCCTCTTTCACTGAGAACAGCCATGAAGTTTTACTTTTCACAGACGTAGCTGAAAAGTAAATGCATCTTGATTCCATTCAGTTTTATTTATATAGCACCAATTCACGATATATGTCATCTCAAGCCTCTTTCCAAAGTCAGACTCCATCAGATCCTCCCGGTTGGTCAGAAAGTTTCCTCTCTAAGGAAACCCAGCAGGTAATCGACATAAACTTCTGTGTCCTCTAACTCAAAGCAGAGGAGAGGGGGATGTGTTTGGCCTTTACTGCCTGGTGCTCTGCAGCAATACCCTGTGATTACTCCTCAGGCGTTTCCCTTTGACACCAAACCAAAATGACCTTAAACTAAGAGAAAATACAATGAAGGTCAGCTGATGTTATTAATGCGTTTGAATGTAAGCACTGGATATATTCAACATCTTCTCCACATCCATCTCCTCTATGTGTTGATTTTTTACTCTGTAAGTATGCAGGAGAAGTTCTTTTAAAGCCATAAATCACCTCGTTCCAGCCTATTTATCTGAGCTTTTAACAGTTTGCCACCATGTCAGGACTCTGCGCTCATCAGACTTTATAACCCTGCATGTTCCCAGGACTAGGTGCAAAAGATGGAGCGATGGTTCTTTTGCTGTTTTTGCTCCTAAGTTGTGGAACGATTTACCACCAGAGCTGCGATCCATCATTTTAAATTACAGCTAAAACACATTTATTCAGACAGACCTTTCACTCCTAACAGTTCAAACTAACTATAGAGGGTTATAAACTGGGAGATGATCGAAACAACTGGCTGGGAACACTCAACTATTAAGTCAGTGATTACATTATAGCATCCTCCTGCCAAAAAAAACTCCATCTACTCTTCCGTGTCCCTTCAAAAGCTAGAAGCAGCCATTGGGCTGTTTTCTGCAGCGTTTTTTTTTTTTACCCTGGTTATCTGATTTTATCCTGGTTCCTGCGGTGGGAACCAAGATCCCAGAAAACTTCTCTGGTTTCTGGAAAATGTTCCTGCTATTCATCATTATTTTTGCACAGCAGGCTGGACCAGATCTCTGCTGTTCTCCTTTCAGAAATGTTGCAACATCAAAGCAGGTGTGTGCATGAGGAATGTGCATGCTTTCTGGAGTGTGCAGAAAAATGTTCATCTTGTAAAATCCATCTGAAACATTCTTTTCTGTCTCTAAAAGTTTCTCCCCCCCCCCCCCACCACCTCGCTGTGGTGCAATTTCTGCAGGGATTTCCCCTGAAGCACAAACTCCAGATGTAAACACAAGGGGAGGAGGTATTTTCTAGGGGTTAGAGGGAGTCTCTGTACGTCTAAAAATACTTTTGGCCTCCAATAATAACATTTCCATGGGTGGGCGGGTCAAACACGCCAGAGGCAAACTGACAACACCTTCTTTTCTCATATTTAAACAGAGAGGGAAGCAAAAGCAGAACTAGACTGGTGATGGAAAGAGATAGGAAAGAGGAAACACTTGTTGTTTGGAAAGTTAAATTTAGGTTCAGAAAGATCTGCAGAGGTATTTGTGAAGGTAAACGTGTGAGACTGAACCAGTTCACTGAGACTGAACTGACAGATCGGGACATATCTGAAGTTTCATAAGACCTGAAACAACAAACAGTTTAGATTACAGTTTTCTGGCAGGAACAAGACAGACAGAACAGATCAGCTGACGATTTCAGACACAGGTGTTCTCAGCAAGAGATAAAGGTGTTTTTCTTCAGGTTGCAGAAACAGATATAGAACTTCCATCTGAAGAGGCTAAAAACAGCATCAGGAAATCAGTGCAACAACTAGGAGGCTGATGACTGAGAATCAGCACAGTCCTAGCATGCATTCCTGCTCCTCCCGCTGTGAGCCGCTCACTGCAGGCCTGGCGCCTCTGGAAGTCCTCAGCACTCCCTCTGCTTCCTCCCCGTCTTCGACTCGATCTCGTCGCCTCCGTAGGGTCATGTACCCGGCGTGCCAGAGCCGGAGGGCCCTCCGGAGGGACGCTGCAGACCCGGCGTGCCGGTGGCTCCTGCTCCTGTCTCTGCTCGTTTTCATGCAGATCTGCACCGAGGAGATAAACACCTGCACAGGTGAGTTCCTGCACACGCTGACGCCACTTTTTACTGTTAGCTCTATCATGTGGCTGATCAAGCTTTTGCTCATTTGCGAAGTTAACGTGTGAAAAACATATTTTTGCCAAAACGTTATAATGTAAAGGTGATTTTCAGTGTAACAATACAGACAATCTGAAAAAAGTACATTCAACATTTTATTCTGCAGTATTCTGGTGCATTTCATGCCTAGGCTTTAATCATTAATTAATTTTATAGTGAATGTTTTTGTCATCTAAAAACGCTATAGCCAAAGTTTGGAGCCATAATTATGCAAAAGCCAAGACCATTCCACCTCTGGGCAAGACATTGCACATCCAGAGACTTGTAGACAATAACTAAGATATTAAAGATCTACATACAGGGCAGCAGGTCATAGCTGGTTTATTCACATCCAAATATAGGAGATTTTGAATGAAAAAAAATTTTTTTTCTTCTTGAAATCCAACTTACTCAGCTTTCACATCAGTGCATCCATGATACCCATCTGCTTCCTCCCAAATGAGACTCGGTTTTATGAAGTCAATAAGCTTTTTAAAGGTGCACAGCCACGTTATTTAACATTTTTGTTAATATATACGTCTGTAGGTCAGTCTGGTGTCATGCAAAGTTTTAATGAAAGATTATCACGTCCTGCTGCCGTATTAGTTGTTATTTTGGTGTTTGCCGCTTTGTTTTTGCTCATATTGTTAGTAAATAAAGCCTTTCGTGTTTATTTACGATTTTAACGGAAGTACGTTCTGCGCATGTGCAGCAGGGGTTAAAACAAGGAAGCGGCTAACGGCTATTAGCAACTGAGGACAGCTTCAAGATCAAGTGAAAAAAAGGGTAAAAAAATATGATTCCAATAGGGAAAAGCCTGGAATGTGTCTGGGAATCCAGTCTGAACGTTGGTGTTCAGTGAAGCGGATGCTAAACCTGCCGAGGCTCAGCTGAGTAGACTGACATGAGTAAATGTCCGTATATGAGGCTCTTAAAGTTACTGCAGATCGGTTTATTTAATTAATCACGGTTAGTCTTTGATCATGGCGAGCTGCCACTTTACTGCGAGGCGCTGCAGAGGGTCAGGCTCGGTCTGGAAATATTTAATTTAGATTAATAAATTAAGCAAACCGGCATTATGACAGTTCGATATCCGTTAATCGCGCCCGTTGCTGGGGTTGTATTTATCCACAAAAAGGACCATCAAAACATTATTAGGATGGAGGCTTTGTGTATATAACTTTATTTTATCATGATCAAATGGTTTATGGGCTTTTTTTTAAGCATACAATGTGACTATGTACCTTTAATATCCTGCATATTTCTGCCATCTGTGGTTCAGTTCGAGACTCTAACTCTCTGTTGTTGCAGAGCTGCAGAATCAATGTTCTGAGCCTGCGACATGTTGTCCCCAGGAGGGTGATGGAAGTCTGGGCGAAGCAAACGGATGCTCTGGAAAGGAGTCCTGGAGGCACAGAGTGGTGGACAGAGCTGCAGAACATCAGTGTGTGGTGGCGTGACGGAGCAAAAAGGCATCTTCACAGCCGGAAAATACAGAACTCTATAAAGTCTGACAATGCAGAGTGAATGTGTTCCGATTATTTCCAAAAGGTGTTAATTTTTTTGTGTTAAGACAGCGATTACCAAGAGAACAGTGTTATGTTAACAGCACAGATAACTACGGGGATCTTTAAAGCTTTTTCAACACAGGAATGTCTCATAATATGCTGATGATAATGTGTTTTATCTTTCTGTTGCACCACATTCAGACCAGCAGGAACATTCTTG
Organism: Fundulus heteroclitus; assembly: GCF_011125445.2. NCBI lineage: Eukaryota > Metazoa > Chordata > Actinopteri > Cyprinodontiformes > Fundulidae > Fundulus > Fundulus heteroclitus. The sequence goes on from NC_046372.1 coordinate 21,495,577, forward strand.
TTTTACATTTCAGCAACATCTGGATCAAGTTTTCTGGTGTTTAAAAATGTTGTAGTTGCATCATGTGTAAGAAATGTGTTTATTTTCAATACATGTGTGTGTTTCTTCATTTCTACCCTTTATACACTTCATTTAATCTGCATTTCTACAGGGATATGTTACTTATAAAATAAGCAATTTATTTCAAATGTTTCCCTGTTGTTTTAATTAGATAGATAGATAGATAGATAGATAGATAGATAGATAGATAGATAGATAGATAGATAGATAGATAGATAGATAGATAGATAGATAGATAGATAGATAGATAGATAGATAGATAGATAGATAGATAGATTTATTTGTCATTTTGTATGCACAAAGTGCACAAAGTGTGTACAGAACGATTAACAAAGAGAAATAGTTTTTTAAATTCTGCTAAAAAATGTGTTCAAAATGAAAAAGGTATTTAAATGCACACAGTTAAGGGAGGATATTTCATGTATTTAGCTACCTTTTTTGTTTATTAATATCCAGCATGGTGGATACCCCACAATATATATATATATATATATATATATATATATATATATATATATATATATATATATATATATATATATATATATATATTTATATATATATATATATATATATATATATATATATATATATATATATATATATATATATATATATATATATATATTCCATATATTACAAGTCAGAATTTGTTATCTTCCAATGAGGCTTGTTTGTCATTAAAAGCACCTTTTGAAAAACAATTATTTCTGCATATTTAACATGATTTTCATTAAACTCACATTTCATTTGGTCTGATGTAATATTGTAATCTTTAATGTCATTTTTCATTGGTTGCAAGCACAAACAAATAATAATAAACTAAAGTAAAGGCTTGAAAACATCACTTTGTGTGAGATTTACTTCTAGTAGTTTTGGAAAAAAAACTTTTCAAGACAGATAGATAGATAGAGATATTTTCTTTTAATTCTTTTCATCTTTTAAACACTTGTGTGCCTTTACTAGTAAACGAACCAACTAATACCTAAGGTACTAGCATGGCTCCTTCATTTGAGGGACATTAATGGCAGTTTGAGTCCTGCACATACAAGCTCTCTATAAACAGAAGATGGAGGGATCAGTTGGTGATTCAATCTGCTCGAAACCAAACAGTGCCTCCTCCAACGAGGCGACCGTTGTTCCAAAGGCCGGGGGCGGTGTGTTCTGTGAGGTCCACATACCACAGGCTCAGGGATGTTTGATCTGACATAGTGACTCAGAAAAAGGAGGTAATCCCTCTTTCTGCCCACGGAGGCCGATAAAATGCAAGCAATGAAGTTTACAAGAGAAGTTATCGAGAACCTGCTGAGCAGTTGTGTCTGTGCATGTCTGGTTTGGGAAGCTTGTGCAACATCAGCTGACTGTACCGATACAGTCTGAAAGCACCGGGGTTGAAACCACATTTATCCTGAGGAGGGATCACAGAGCGTCCGTTCATGCTGAGGCTCACCTGAAGCACATTTTAATCCAACCGTAATTTAAGCAAAGAAAGTGAAGTCATTTATCACACCCACCTACAGATCCTGCTAAAAACCACAGGGGTGCTGCGGTATTTCACCAGAGCAAGAGGTGGAGAACACGCTGGGGAAAACAGTGCACACCCACATTTATACCCGGATTGGGGGGAACTGGTGTGTGTCTGGGGGGGATTACATGAATTAGTTAGAGATGTGACAGGGAAAGGTAATTAATACATTAACCTCTAAGGAAGAAAATCTCTAAAGTCTTAAGTTTTTCAATTTAAAAATAGGAGCTTTTTAGCTGTTAAAGTACATCACTACCAGAAAGTAGTGATGGGAATTAGAGTTTCTTTGAAAGAGCCTAGACACATAGCATAACTTAATGAATTTCTGTGCCAGTAGCTCACTCTGGCTCCGCACAAAGACTAAATTATAACAGTCTGTTGGTTTATTATATTTTAGTTTTGTGTTTGTTGTTGCTTAATAGCAGTCAATAACAAAATGTGTATAAAAACCACAACAAAACTACGGGACCAGTGGTGTGATATTACCCATGAACACAATGAGTAAACCAGGAGCAGCAATGGAGACGAGCGAGTCAGCAACGCCCAGCAGACAGAAAGACTCCAAGATCAAGTGTGAAAAAAAAAAGAAAACGTTTTATGCCAAGAGGGAGAAGACATGAGTAGCACCAAGCTGTCTTTTTAATGCGAAGCATTGTAGGTCGTCTGCTGGCTCTTACAGCTGCGTCTGCTGTCGCCATCGTGGTTTCTGACAGCGTTGTAGTACGGCTGGTGGATGCAACAATGTTTAAGTTCTACTGGACATAATACAGTCATTATATCCAGGTAGATTTTCTTAAAAAGAGACAGTTTGAAGTTATGGAAGAAAAAAAATCTAGTCCTGATTTTCTTGGTTTCCATGAAAGATAAGCCAAACTTAAACCGGAATTGTGGGTGTAACTGGTCGAGGAACATGGGTGGAGAACCAGGCAGGGGAAGAGAAGGATGGAAGAGAACCGGTGAGCTGACTTACTCAGGCAAGTGTGGGAAGTGACAAAAGAACCAGAGGAGCTAATCAGAGGAAATGTGGAGCAGCTGAGGCAGATTGAAGGCAGAAAAGCTGAGGGAGGGAGACTAATTAACACAATAGGGCTGAACTGAGATATAATGAAACTATCAAACTTAGGGAAAATGTGTCAGAAGTTATTCCAAATGTAGAACGAACGAAAAACGAGAACTGCCTAAACCTTAGAGAACGTAAATAGCTGGAAAATGGAGAAAACAGAAATGAACGGGGAACGGGACAATGATGGGAGCGCTGAAAGCATCTTTTAAAAATTTGACTTAAAAGCTTTAATTTTTTTTATTCCGTCATGAAAAGTACAATATTTTTATATTTAAATAGAACATTAACATACATTTTTAAGATGTGCCTGTGTGCAGAGGTCAAGCTGTGGGAAGAAGAGAGACACGCATCGTTAACCTCAGTGGTTCTCTGCACCAACAATCATGATTCATAGTTACTTTCTCATCATGTCATCAATTTCAACAGAAGCCTTTACAATACCTGCATACTCCAATTAGGTGTGTGAAAACATCTGAAGCATGCAGAGCATGGAGTCACAGGGAGTTACGGTAAGAAAATAATAATTTAATAACCTATAACCAAATAAGCCAAATGATTCGGCTTCAGCTGATATATACATAGGCCCACATCAGATATCAGCAGATATTACAGCAGCGTCGTGTGTCCTTCATTTCAGAATAAAATAAATAGATGATTTTTGTCCCAATAGGGAATTTTGCTCTGTGAGGGACACTGTTGATTGATGTTGATTCACATCAACTCATTGAAAAGCAAATCAAGACATTCAATGTCCATCTAACCACATCTGACCTCAGACAGTTTAAGACAGAATCAACCACCGAACCCTCTGCACCTCGTGGCTTCTGGTCATGCTACTCAATTATGCACCGGCGTTGTGCACCAGGTCCCCAGCAATGATTGGGCGAAGGACTGAGTCCACTCTGGACAGGTTCACTGGTCCATGACAGGACAACACAGAGAAGATCAACAACCATGCACACACTAACGCGTAAGAGCAATATAGATCTTATAGTCACGTTTTGGGGATGTAGGAGAAAGCTGGAGTACCCGGGATAACCGACCCACATCCACAATGCTAACCTACCAAGACCATGGCCACCAACCGTCTTTAATAAATCATCTTAATGGTTTGAAGACTGTCTAATCAGTTCCATTATTGCTAAAGAATCAGCTGATGTCACTAAAGGAGGAGGAAGCGCAGGTGACACCGGAGCAGGTGGTGAGAGCCGGTGGCACCAGCCCATGTTTAGACAATGTTCACCACATTAAGAAATTCAGACTCGTTTCTCACCATGACCTGAGGGCTGTTTGAAGAAGACGGAGACATTACATCACCGCAGAGCTGTGTGACACTTAATGAGCATATTTGTCATAGTTTCACATGTGTCTGATACTCCCAGCTGTGCTCACAGGTGTACGTGCAGGTGCGCACGGACTTCAGCGTCCTGCAAAAGCAAAAAATGCGTGAAGTGGTCCGTAGCTGTGAAGTGAAGAGGAAAAGAACGGTTTTGTTATCTTTTATAATTAAATCTGAACAGTCTGATGTGGTTTTGTATCTACCCCCTTTATTACTTTAATACCTCCAACTGAAATGCTGTTCAACCATAACCTGGCCAGCCATATTGGTAATGTGTAGCACTCTACGTTCTGTACATCATCAATCTGAATCCCTTTGGGGAAAGGAGAGACATTCAGCAGAACTCTGAGCTGACTGGGCGAAGCGCCACCTAGTGCCAAAGGTTGGTTTTAGCCAATCACGGTGTCAAATGAAAACGTAGGCAGAGACGCAATGAAAACTACAGCAAAGTAAGCTAGTCAAGGCACTTCTTCCTGTTCTTTCAAAGATAAAATTATGGATTCTTACCAAACAGATGTTATAGCAGCCGCTACGCGTGGTTCTGACACAAACGGTAGAAGCCGGAGCTTTACAAGATGGATTCTCACGGTGTTTGTGAAGAGACAAATACCACGAGAATTCATCTTGCAGGCAAGGTTAGTTCAACCATAACAAGTCAAGCAATTAGTAAACAGAGTCCAAATGAGTGTTTTAATCTGAGCAATAAAGCAGCTGCTCCGAATACAAAAGAAGTCTGAGTAGGCAGATGATGTCATGTTATATACACATATATATATATATATATATATATATATATATATATATATATATATATATATATATATATATATATATATATATATACAGATGTACACACATATACACATATATATATACACATACATATACACACATACACATATACTGACATATATTCACTTGGTGATAGTAGTAGAAGTTCTTCCGGATCATTGCACAGGTTAAAGCACAGTGTATTAAATAGATTAAATGCACATTAGTTATTGCCTGAAGTTATAACAGTTGTGGTTACAGTTATTGATAGCAGCAGAAGTCACTTCTTTCAGGATTACTGCACGGGTTATCACACAGTGAATTAGATAGATTATTGCATGTCGGTTACAGTTACAATGCAGCATTGTATAATCTTCTTTTGTTTCACTTTGTGTGGGTTTGTCTCAAATCCTAATAAAAAACTGATGTTTGTAACATGACTAGATGTGGAAATGTTGAAGGTGTCACCTGTCTGTTGACGGGTCCAACAGTGTGTTCCTGTGGACACTTCCAGGAGACGTTCACATATCAAAAGAAATGTAAAAATGCTTTAATATGACAGAAGCTTTGTTTTTTCTCTAATATGCCAGCAGTATCAATATTTGATGATTTGCGTTACGCTGTATACTCAGTGAAATGTTCGTGTCTAACGGTCAAACAAACCTGTTTACTTCAGTGGAAACTCCCCCGCTTGTTTTCAGGGTGGAAGCCTTTGAGTTAAAGGTGGAAAACAACAAGGCCTGAAGCGTCTGACTTCATCTTTCTGAGGGAAACAGCCTTCTCACCAAAGGTGGAAGGTTCACAGGTCAGTGTGTCAGTCTGTCTCGGTCTGAGCAATGCTTCATAACTCCAGTCCAACCGGATCCATTGGACCATGTTGGGAAAATCTTTGTCCTGTCTCTGTGACATTGAACCAAAGGACTAAGAACACAGCTGAGGGGGTAAAGGCTGCAGGCTGGAGATTCCTGCCAAAAGTCTGTCAGTTGAACTTGGATCTCGTCTGCAAACAAAAGTTCAGCAGAAAACACCCAGCAGGAGGTAACTGGGAGGGCTGGGTCAGACTGCTGGTTGATATGAGAACGGTAAGAGGTTATTTGACCAAGGGCAACCCAAAGAACAGAAACCAAAAACACAGACATAAAAGATGAAAATAATTTTTTGATTGCTGTTCCAATGAGCAAAAACAAAAGAACTGGATCAATTCTGTAGACTGAACCAGAACCTTTTCCTTTACTAAACAGATGAGAGAACTGATAATGAAGGCAGAACCAGTCGGACAGAACCAGGGTGGAGCTTCAGCATCATCAGCATCATCCCACCACTGTTATCCACATCAGACCCATGTGTCCCCCTGGTTCATCCACCATGCTCTGACTGGTGTCCAGTCTGCAGGAGAACCAGACATCCCATCTAATCTCTGCATGCTTAGTCATCAACATTAGTCCTTAGCTGCCATCTCAGCACTGCGTGAAACATATGAGAGCGGAGCTCATTATACGTGAAAAATGCTTAACCTTAATATTCTAACTGCCTGTTGAAACATGGTGGTGGCAGTATCATGAGGTGGGGGTGCTTCTTTTTCTCCAGGGAAGCTGGTTGGGATTACGGAGCTAAATGAGGACGATCCTGGGTGAAAACCTGCTAGAGGCGGCACAAAACTTAAGAGGACCACATCCATGAGCGTACGGCGAGGGATATTATGATTCCTGTATTTAATGTGGAAAGCTGAACAAAGGCGGCAGTGCCCCAGGGTCCACCAGATCCTCCAAGGATCCACCCAGTAACCGACGGGTTCCACCACTTGGAGTTGTGTTTGGATGACGGACGCTTCCAGTGATACTTCCATCTTTCCAGTATGAGGAGCTGGGTCTCCGATACAGGGGACGGGTCTCACTGCAGGGCATGAGCTACAGGCATCTTCTGTCAGTAAATCCATCATTGCTCAACAGAAATATAGCTTAGTTGTTCTGTCTAAATATGTAACATACCACTTTTTTCCACACTGCTCTTACATAATGACTCCTATTAATACTAAAAACAGAACTTTTGCACTAATATTTTATTGACTGTCCATGTACAATTTTAAAACCAAATTTTGCTGCTTTTATTTATTTCTTTACTGCATGTGCCCTCTTATTTACTTTTATCTGAATGTTATGTTGTCCGTGTACTTAGTCTGGTAAATATGTCTTGTCTTCACCGTGGGATAGTGAGAAACGTAATTTCGATCTCTTTGTATGTCTGGAGCATATGAAGAAATTGACAATAAAGTTGATTGATTGATTGATTGATTGATTGATTGATTGATTGATTGATTGATTGATTGATTGATTGATTGATTGATTGATTTTGTGCTTTAATAAATGGATGAGGAGGACCCATAAAGTGAACTGATAGAAAAGTTCATATTTTCATATCTACCTTGCACATTCAGAAACGCACATTCAGAATGGCCTAGTCCAAGTCAAGCCTGACTTTGAGTCGAGTCTCACTGACGCTGACCTGAGAATTTTCAGCAAAGAAGAATGAGGAAAAGTTCAGTTTCCCCAAAAGACCTGCAGCTGCAGCAGCGAACCAGAGGTTATCAAAGGTAGGAGATTTTATTCGTTTTAAAGGGTTTATAAGGGATGTAATACGACAGCTCAGAGGAAAACAGGTCAGTTTGTGAAAAAAACTGAAATTCAGGTTTTGTTTCTGCGTCTATGAAACCAGTCCTGAACTTCTAACATGATCCAGATTTGTCTTCTGACAGCAGAAATCCAGGCTGCTGTCAGTCAGATTTCAGCGTGTGAGAGGAGGAACCTGAAGCTTTCTCCTGCTGGAACCTTTCCGGCTCTGCTGAACTCTTACATAAACAGACTGGGTTGATCCAGTTACCAGACTGGTTTTCTCCCCCTGAACTAAGACAAACACAAGCAGGGAGCTCCTCTCTGCAGGCTGGATCCTCGGTTCCATCCGAGGCTCCAATTTATGGAAACTTTCTCAGGTTTGGTTGTGCAGGTTCTGTCTCTCTTATACAAGCATAAAGCAAAGCAGGTAACAGCTGAGAAGTTTCCTAAGAGTCAAATTCCGTCTATGGAAACATAAAGCAGAAGCTCCTTCCTCCCATGTTTCTTGTTCTTTTTGTTTATTTTCCTAATTTTGCTTCTGCTTTGCATATCTGTAGATTTCCCTGTGGGTGGATGGATCAGGCCTGCAGTCCAACGCCACACGTTCTGTTTCCACTGTGGATTTATGCCTGCGTTTGTTTCTCTTTACGCTCTTGCTCCTGTTTTCCATTTCATGGAGGGTGTCTCCAATCTCTGAATCTTCTGCTCCATTCTGTAAACTTTCACACTAAAGAACAAAGTTATTCCTCATAATGTGAATGAGGCGCATAAACAGCAAGACAGTATTCCTGTGACTCCAGGTGTTCCCCAGGGTTCAGTTCTGGGGCCTCTTCTCTTTAATATCTATCTCCTTCCTCTTGGCAATAGTTCTCACTAACTCACCATCCACTTCCATCGCTATGCAGATGACACCCTGCTCTACTTTTCACTGACCTAATTTTAACTTCTTCCTGCTTATCTGAAATAAAATATTGTCTGGAGTCATGACTTACTTTAATTAAAAAGAGAAAAAAGAGAAATCTTCCTGGTTGGTACCAAATCCACCTGATCCAAAGTTGGCAGTTTTGTCCGTTTCTATCAACGGCTCAGAGTGTGGGTGTCATCGCTGACAGCTCGCTATCATTAAGGCTCACAATCTGATGTGAACTAAAGAAACTGGATCCTATTGAAGTAACCTGAGTGTTTTATTCATAGTCAATGACACAAACATTTAACAGTTACACAACAACTGGCTCTTAGTTTCTTTGAAGTAATTATGAAGCAGTTTTACATTTTTCATATTTGTTATATTTAATTATTTTTCTGTTTCTACTTATTTTATTTTCCTTTGATTTTGTTTTTTTTTACCAAAAGCTAAATTCTGTCCTGAGACGACATCTGAAGAGGAGACACCTGAACTGTTAAATATTAGACAACATCTCCAACTTTTATATTCTACGTCTCATTGGATTATATTTTTCTGGAATAAAAAGCTGTTTTAAGTTTCATTTCTTGCCACCTTAGATTCATCATGACTGTTCAAATGATTCTGTCACCATTTTCCTCTGAATTTACATCATTTCCTGAACAATCTCTCTTTCAGGGAGGTTCTTGCATCAAAGTGGTTTTATTCTCATGACCAAAAGGTTTGTTGCATGGACTTAATTTCCTTGAAACCCGACGACCTCTGGGATTTCCATCCAGCAGGTCAGAGCTACGGGAAGGGATGGAAGACATCTAAAACAGCAGAGATGTGTGTTTTCTGGGTGAAATGAGCCGTGCGCGTCAGGCCGGGGCCCGAGTTTCTGACGTCAATTAGCAGGAGGATGTTACTCAGAGCCGAGATTAGCCGGGGGGGACTGGGGGGGGTATGGACAACGGCACGTTTCTGGACCATTCAGCAGCTGCCTGTGAAGTAGAATCTGGTCAGAACCGCCGTCCCACCACAGACCCGTCACCCCCCTTCCTGAACCTCAAGTTTCTGCTCCATGGCCAGAGAGGGGGAAATGGGTCCAAACCAACTACTGTACACGTTTAACACTTTAAGGGGCAGAATCTGAGCAGACACAGAGGCTCCGAAGAGAAAAACTGATGTTTGTAGACAGAGTTTTCATCTAAGATGGAAAAACCAGAGCAGTGTGTGGATCATGGACAGAAATAACTGCAGCTGGCTCAAATTTTATCTAGTCCAAACCATTTTCTTCTGAACTGTGTTGATACTGGAAAGCTTCCACTGGCTCGATAATGATGGATTAGAAATACGCTTTTAAGAAAAATTGGAACACATCCCACCAGGAAATTCATCTACATCATTTTTTTACATCCTGAAATGAACCAAACTCTGAGGTAAACACTTCAGCTTCTGGCTTTCAAGCTTTCTTTAACGACCCCAAACTCACAGAGGTTTGTGCATGTTGTTGAAACTGCCAACATCGTTCATCTTTAAAACATCTAACTTACCAAGACGTCTATTTCCTGTCAGCTCACATTCAGCTGCTTTAAAACATCTGAGGTCGTAGCTGCAGAGGTTCAGGGAAAACAAGGAATAATGGGATAATGCGGAGTCAAGGCAGCTCGGTCCTGGAGTTAATTTCACTCCTTTGAACTCTTTTACCTTCCAGAAAGCAGGAGGACAGCAGATAAATGTTCCTACTGTAAAATCTCTGCAGTAAAATCAGCTCTTCTACTGTAATTACAGTAATGAGCAAAGCTAGTCTGTAAACGGCAGCGATTGGTCAGAAACAAACATGTGACCTGGCTGTGGGCGGGGCCTCGCATTGCCATGCACCCCGTCTCCTCCTCCCTCCCTCCGGCCAGCCATCAGCTGGCAGCATCGTGCCCAGTTCTGCACGTAGGCCCGTTCACATGGCAGAGGTCCAGCCCTGACCCGGCGGCTCCAGTCAGTTTGATGAGCATGACCCACATCACACGGCTGACCCGCCAGCTGGCCCGCCAGCCATGAAAATATGTGTGAGTGGGCACAGACACGCTGCCTTTCAGCAGGCCAGAGGATCACATGGCAGCAATGAGTCAAGCTCAATATTTAAATCAAGAAAGAATTTGGCTGCAGGAAGTCGGTTCATCATTTACAGTAAAGGTGGAAAAAAAAAAACAGCATCAGGAGGTGGAATGTGTGCAAGCTGCAGACTGCTGGAAACATTATGCAGACAAAGGCGGCATGGATGGAGTTAAAACAGTAAACGGGAGTTTTTTTGTTTTTTTTTGTCTGGCTTGTTCATGAATGATGGAGGAAGTTTTTCTTCAGTTACAGTCAGGATGGAAAACCCAAAGCCTGAGCTGGAGCCGGAGTCATCTTCTGCCTGCGCTCTGACCTTTCAGCTGCTCACTGTCTCCTTCCTGGACTTAATCCCACTCTTCACTCTGTTCTCCTTTATTCAGACAATGTTAGACATATGGAACGCTGACATATAACAGCTCAACGTAGCTTAATTTGAGACAGAATTAGAAAAATCTCCTAAATTTAACAAACCTTAAAATCCTCCGTTTAAGGACACACATGTTGTTTTCATGCATCTAATGTTTAGAAGTTATAGTTTTGATGAATGTTTGCAGATAATTCCAGTCAGGCTGAGCTGGAGCATCTAGAACCCGTGGACATGTGTTATCTGGCAGCGGCTGGAGCGTCTGACGGTCAGCAGGAGCAGCGATGAAGGTCGGCACATGGAGAACGCCTTGTAGACACGTCTCCAGTCCTGGATGGAGCTTAACAAAAGCCACATTTTGGGTTTGCTTTAACCCAAAATGGTCCAGAGAGGTGCACAAACATCCCAGGATTCCCACATCAAAACCCTGCAGCCATGCAAACCCTAACAGGATGATATTTGTGAATAAGTGTCTAAGCACCAGATGATCTTCTCACAACCAAGGAAAACAACCTGAGCTTCAGATATTAACATCCCATATTTCCTTCAGCTCTCCGTAATAAAATAAATATGTTTGCATTCCATGGTTAGATCATTTAATTTGGTTAAGAACGATTGTTGTTCTGGTGATGAATGACTTCTAGATGGTTTTGTCTGCCAGAGGGACCTGATGACGCCTTCCTGAGCTCACAGGTTCAAACAGGCAAAAACAAGATGTCTGCTAAAATCTTCCTTGCTGTCTTCCCTGTTCTTTCTCAGCTGCTGTTAAAACATTTCTCAGTAGTTTTCTTTTCAGACTACAACTCAGATCACCGTACCACTTAGGGAGATGAGAAGCTCGCTTAGTACATCTCTAAGGTTTGCTGACTGACCAGCATTTAGTTTTCTATGAAGAGTCTCTGTGAAGATTTCTTAAAAATATAGTCAGGATTTTCAGCAAAGCTGGGCTGACTGTCCAGAAAAGATGATAAATATTTCAAATTGGCCACAGTTTCAACAGGTTGTCCATTTAGTGAAACAAGCTCCTCTTTAAAATCTTCTTTAGGGCATAAAATCAGTCCTTTGGTCTTGGCTAATTAACGTCGAGCATCCGACAACAAGTTCAGAAGAAGCTTACAACTTTCTGTTTCAATTTAATTCAGTTCGTTTTGGTTAAAAAGCGCCAATCAACAACACATAGAAAGCGCAGGGTTAGCCTGCAGCATGAGGCACTGTGGTGATTTTAAAATAATTAAAAACTTGAAATCTATCTGTACAACTTTATCTATCTGTAGCTCAACAACAGCAGAACAAACATGACATTTTCTAAGGTATTCGGCTCTTGCAACTTGCCGTAATAATAGAGACTACTCATTGTGCATTAAGGGAAATGCTGCTGAGGAATTTTAATTTGAACCAAGCTGAACATGTATGATCAGGTTCCTGGATGTGACTAACCAGAACAGAACTTGTGATTAAAAACAATCAGCTTTATTCCCCCTTAGGCTCGTCTTCACATTAATCCCCATAAGTGCTTTCAAAGACTTCCAACAAGCGACAAACCTAAAGAAATCCTTGATCTCCTTGTTATGATCCAGCATGAAAAAGATAAAGCAAAGTTAAGATGTTCAGCCTTCCTGGTAGAGTTTTAGCTGCTGCACATGTGTAGAAATGACCTTTTATGTTTCCTCCAGTTGCTTTTTTAAACTCGCTGATCATGAAATAAAAAAAAAGGTTGAGTCTTTTTTCCCTCAGTTATTTCATTGCGTTTTCAACTAAATAAATCCCCCATCATCATGCTGTCATAAAAACAAGCAGAACCAGAGAGGAGAATAAAGAAAACAGAAAGAATATAACAAAGTGACCAGAGGCGAGACAGCAGAGACAAAAAAAACAAACTCTTAGTCGACTATATATAGAAAAGGCTGTTAGACTCAACATTATTCATAAAATGCTTCCCATGTTTTGGCCAGAGCGTCATCAAGTCTCTGTCTCAACCTTGAGATGTGAGAATACGCGTTCTGTCCATCGATCGTGAGAAGATGGGAAATCTTTTTCAGGATAAAACGAAGAACCATCAGTGTCTGTTTCCATTCCGATGACCTTTATTTTTACATCAACATTTATGCATGTATATGAATAAAAACTACCCTCTAAATGGTAAAAGCCAAGGAGAAGAGGTTTAAAATTTGGCTCTGTCAGGAGCAGCCGGTCCGCAGCTCAGACAGGTAGGGTGAGCCTTAAAAGACACTAAAATAATTTTAAAGTGAATCCTAAAATGGAGGGTCAGCCAGCAGAGTGAAGCTAAAACAGGTGAAATGTGCTAATTTCCTGCCAGTTAAAAGACATGCAGCAGCATTTTGTCCAAGAAGCAGGCGAGTAATGGAGGAGCCAGTAACCCCCGTATAAAAAGTTACAGTAATCCAGTGTACACACATCTGTGTTTGACAAATGGAGTCTAAGAACGAGCTTGAGTTGTATTAAACCTCGTCTAATACTTGACCAACACACTGATGATGTATGAAGAGGCCTTGCTGCTTTCTACAACTGCAGCTCAATCATTTGTGATCCCTCGTTTTCTTTAATTCTGTCCAAAGATGGCGTCGCTGCTGACTGGCTTGCTGCATGTGATGTTGATCTTTGCAAAGGCTCTACCCCCAGGGAACTGCATGCTGGGAGTCTGAAACGGTGGGGAGAAATATCTTCTACCAAAGCCTTGCAGCTGCAAATATCTCTAAAAAAAAGGTTGATGAAGGGTAGAGCGGATTATTCCTGTAGCTGTTGGAAGGACTTTAAATCGCTTCACTGAACAGATCCGTCTCAGTGCCGGTGCTTCTACATGTGCTCCCCCAGGTCCAGGGATGCAACGGAGTTATGCGTGATCAGTCGTTCATCTGTTGGCAATAACAAGCAGATAACTGAGGCCAAAGAAGCAGATTTACAAGAACTTTGTTCCATTAAACAGGCACAGTTACATTTTCCCCAGAATTAAACCAGAAGCCAAGTTTACAGATATTAACAGCTCAGTAAAAACATATACAGTCAAGGAAAATTAATACAATACAGAAGTAAGTATAAAGAACATTTGAGTACAAAATGAAGACAAATTAACTTTTTTGTTGATTCTGATATATTATGCCATCGTCGTCTCGAGGATACGGACATGAAATAGTGACCCAAAAAAAAGAAGCTGTCTGATTAGTTTCAGGTGTTTTTCAGACATTAATTTCCTTTTTGCGGTTCATTTTTCCTATTTCTGTTCTGGATTTAATCCTGGGAGCTCACAGCAGCATCCCAGCCCGTCCTAGCCTCCTTCATCTGCAGCCTGGATGTGGACGGAGGGACACGCGTCCTCACTGCAGCTGGGAGGGACAGCTGTCTGAGGACCGGGCTGCCTGGGAACACTTCAGGAGACGGACACGGCCCACGGCAGATTCTGCTGCTCGCTAAGAACAATGAGAACAACGCCTGCTTTCATGTCAGCGCCTGAAAAGACTCCAACAAATGAAGAGAAGGTTTTCAAACTTCTTGTAAGGTGTTTTCTTTAAAATGAGAACCTGGTGGCATCTGAGGATCTGCTAAACATATCTGGTGTAAAGTTTCTGGGTTAGTTGGTAACATGAGACGTTATTAGTGCTTTAGTTTGATGTTTTTTCTGACTTTGTTGAGTGTTTGATGAATCTATGAAACCTGAATGCATCTACCAGGCGTCACCAACCTTTTTTAAACTGAGAGCTACTTCATCGGTGTCATAGGAGCGGCTATCAGTGCTGTCCTTTGAACTAGAAGAGTCAGAGTTCACCTTAAATTTACGTGAAATAAACATATTTAGAATTCTTTGTTATAGATATTGTCGTTTTTTTAAGGTGTGAATAAGCAGGAAGAGTAACTTGGATGCTACTTGGTGCCCCATGTTGGTGACCTCTGGTTTAAACCACCTAAATGCATGTATGGAGCCAACCACCTGATGCTCTTCTTACTTTACTGCTCTGTGGTTGGTAAGATTTACTGACTGCTCTGAACTACACAACTTATTATAAAACTTTTTAAGAGACACCTAAACTCATAGGGGAGGGTTGTCTTCCAGGGTCTCCACTAGCTTTTCTGTTTCTCCACAATCATCATCAGAAGCTTTGAAAACGGGAATTTTGGTGTCCGAGCTAAGATGGTTTTTGACAAACGTTTGAAAGCCGTGTTTTTTTTTTTTAAATCATTTCAGGTCATCATGGTAATATTTATCTGGTTTTGGATCGATACACCAGAGCGTTTCGCTGTTTCTTCAAACAGCGGAATCAGATGCCTTCACTTTCGCTGGTCGTTTCTTTTTTGCTGACACGACGTCTCCTCAGCGTCGGCCATCTTTGGAAACTCTGCCGCGGTCCCATATTTTTACACCTCCCTGAAAAGCGCTCAGGAATCTCACAGGCAGATGAAATAAAACAGTAAAAGACAGTGACTGCTGCAGCTGGAAGCTGTGGGTCAGCTACCGGTCGGTTCTTGACAGGCCCGCCCAGAGAGCCCGTCGCGGTTCCTGCTGCTGAAGGAGTTCTTTTCATTGTTAGATGGTGACGCGTTTGCAGGTTGGCATTTCGGAGCCGGGCCTCCGAAGCGTGAGCGGGCTGTGTGGTATGATCGCTACCAAGTGTTTGATGCAATGCTGACGGTGTTTGCTTCCTGTCTTGTCATAATTGTTAAGATTCCTCGAGTGAAAGACAAAAGGGACAGGTGAGTTTCTGGCATTTAAAGCATGCGGCGAGTTTCACTTCAGAGGAAGATATGTTAAGTAAAACTAAGAGAATACCTGGAGCATCTCAGCCATGAGGGATGGAAGAGTTCCCAGCATCAAACAAGAGGCCTCCATGCTGTAAACTGAGGGTGAAAATGATGGTTTCTGACTAGTTTCAGAGTTTTAACGGGCAGAGACTCCCCATCAAGCAGCTTTTCAGCTTACATTCCTCACTGCAGCTTTTCTGTAGCTTAAAAAAATGACATTTTTTTTTCCATCCAGGAGGCGGCTGCTAACAGGAGAAAGCAGCGGCACGTCCACGCCGCCGCCTGCTGCGGGGACACGTGCGGCGGCGTGGACGTGTCAGGACGGACACGGGTCTGCAAGGCATGAAGAACAACAGCAAAACTCCAAAACAGACGAGTTTATCCCCATGTGTCACGATTAAAGGGAATGATATTGTCAAAGAAAGTCGGGAGATAAGCGATGAATGTTCTTGATACCAGAGAACGCTTCGTAACATTTCAGTTTCCAGCTCAGTTCAAAGATGGTAA